>NW_010556871.1:0-16138 GCF_000687285.1 Phaethon lepturus
CCGAAGCTCACTGAGCTTCTTACTATTCAAACAAAACAAAACAAAACAAAAAAATCACGCAGGGAGGTGTGCCGCACTCTTGGACGCGGTAGGGAGTGCCCCTTGCTGCGGTCTCGCTCCATTCCCAAAGCTCGGTATCTCTTCGGGACGGGGAGACCTGGCTCGGTTTTCCCTCTCTGCCGGGCGCTTCCAAGCTGTGCTCCTCGCCTTTCCGGGCTGTGCCAGGGGCGTTGCTGGGTGTGCAATCGTTTTGGGGGTTCTCATCACTCGCTTGTGCTGCTCTGTGCAGAAGAGTTGGCACGTTGGAGGGTGGATGGGACTCTCTGGTGCTTCAATTTCTGGTTACAATTTAAACAGCAAGAACTGCTTTAGGGATCCTAGGTGACACAATTAATGGGTAAAATACGCCTCAGCAAATTTTACTGTTGTGTGCTTCAAGTCCACTGCATTAACAAAGCCTAGGCCGATTTTGGGGAGGGGACTGTGTTCTCATACTACAGTAATGTTAAGCGATGACTCTCAATTTATGTTGATTTTTGAATAGTGAACGTAAGATTTTTAACAAGGACAAAAGTTAGCATTATGGCTAAAAAGTGCAATGGAAGAGCTTCTTTTTTCTTGCTTATAAACATGCTGCTAATGAAACAACATTGGACCTCAGGCAGTTAATGAAGCCAGTATTTTGGGTTTCTTGGGCTTCTGGTTTTTTTCCAACATGTTGGGTAGTAGATAAAAGTTAACTTTGTAATTATAACAAATTAAACATGTACAGCCTCTGCTGGGAATGTGTTCTTTTCCACAAAACTTTATTTTCCTTTTTAATAACCGTAGCTTTGGAGAGCATCAGTCACTGAGCAGCCCATGCTGTGCTGCGTGCTGTCTAACTAAAAGTCTTCCCTGCCCCAAAAGACTACTAAATGGCAGTTACTGCCTAATTAGTAAAGTAGCTACAACCACTTTTATTTTCGTACATATTCGGGCAGCTGTTCTCCTGAAAATTAGCTTCTATATTAATTAGCCATATTAAAGTGAATGTAACATTCACTGGATGTTCTCATGTTCTTTCAGCTTTCTGAAACAAAAAAAAACCACTAACAAGACCACAAAACAAGCACTTATTTGGGATTTTTTGGACTTACTTAAGGACTGAAGGAGCCGTGTTGTTTACTTTTCAGCTAATGTGAAGAAATGTCACTTGCCTTGCAGAAGTAAAACCAAGAGAAACAGTGTGAGATGAAAGGAAGTAGAGCTGGATTTTTGAGAACACTTCAGTCAGTGAGGCAAAGTGTGTTTCTAAGCAAATTCTTGCTATGCCTTGAGAAATGAAATAATTCAGTGGCCTGAAAGTATCGCCTGAAAATAGCTATAGAAAAATACAATCTATGAGATGCAGTTTACACAGGATACTTGCTTATTTAGTCCTCCCTACATTTGTTCTTCATATGATGTGTGATTGTGCATGGCAGAGGGGTGGTCTAATCTAGTTCATGAGCCACACAGCATAGCTCTGTGCAGTTTCTCAATATGTGTCTTTACAACAAAATTTTGTTTTATAGAAATATTGAGACTTCTATATGAGAAACGCTGCAGTTGTGATAGGATGTCTATACCTCAGTCACAGCTGTAGCTATGTAGCTCCATGTCTAACAGGCAGCACAGCCTTTAAAACATGAAGATTCTCCTAAAAGTAAGCTATAAGTAAGTCATGGAGTGGACACTCTACAGAACTGACAGTTCTCCTAGATAACAGTGCTTTGCTTATTACTAATTTAACAGTTTTTATTGCTGCTTCTTAGAACTACGTCTTCCTTTTGATATTCCTACAGCCTGAACTTTAAAAAAAGTCTTCTCTTTAAACAGATTCTGCACAAACAGCAAGTAACAAGCTCCTGGGAAACTTCAAGCTGCAATCCATTTTGAGTCCTGAAGTGGAGCACCTGCAGAGAAGCAGCCCGTTTCTTGGATGGGAGACATTTAAGGACTTGTATAGTTTCAATGACTATAATGAATATGAACCTGTGGCAGATGACTTCAAAGAACTTGTTCGGCAGATAGAGGAAGCTGTTCAGGACAGAGGAGGAACAGGAATTGCAAACCCTATGGCATCAATCTGGGCCAGGTATCCCAGAAGAAAACGGGAATCTCTGGGTTTGGCAGGAATGTGTTGCAAATGGGGCTGTACAAAAGCTGAAATTAGTACTATATGCAGAGTTTAAAATCGTCTCTGCACTTACACGTGAAATCAATGTTCATTGCAGTGTACTTGATTGAATACTGTATGGAGGAAGAAAACTCTCACTGCATTTTATTTCGTCTGTATATGCCAGTCAATACTGCTGGCATTCTTAAAAAAAAAAAAAAAAACCACTAAAAATCCACAAGTGTAAATGTAATAACTTTGTTTTGCTGCGGTAACTTTTAATCTATATTTTTTACTAAGTCTTTTCATTTTGATGTTGAGCCTTTACACTTATATTACAAATGTATTGTATCTTTGTAACACTTTAGGAAGAACTTCAATGTTTCATTAAAGTGTAATTATACTAAGTGTTACAGAATTGTTCTTCTTCCCTCAACAGAAAGAACATCCAACACTATTCTTGAAATGAGAGTCATAGTACAAAGCTGTACAGAAATGATACTTTGCCAGTTGAAACTCCACTCAACACTGACTCAGTTTGCCAATTATTTTGAACACACTTCTTCCATTTCCTTATAATTGCAGAGTTGTTTTATGTAATATTGTCTTTCTAGAAACTTTACCACAATAAAACACCCCTAGCCTAAATATTTCTTCATATTCACGGATGGGCTGAAAAAGTTAGCGGGTGAAATATTAACACTTCAATTACTCCTGTTTACCTTACTTGCCCATTTTTTTTCCTACTGCTGCTAAGTGAGAGTGTTGGATGTGCTTCAGGTAACTTACTCTACAGCCACTTGGACATCTTCCTGTGTTCTTATGGTATGCATGTCTACACTACTTCAGGTGTATTTCTAAGTTGCTAAATGCTACTGTATTTGTAAATAGCTAATTTAATCATTGTAGTTTCTGAGCTTTTTGCCTTCCTGGCTATTATTCTCAGCTGTAACAAGTGGTATTTCTAGCTATGTTCTTGATGACTTGAGGTTTTGGGGTTTTTTTCTGACCTTTGTGATGCTCATGGTAACTTAACTTAGCTTTGTGGCAGTAGCTGACTTGGAGTATTACTTCATAGCTTAGACTGCACAGTTGCTACCTTTAGCTGATGGTGCTTCATTCTTCAAACTGTCTTTTGAAAAGTGTTCTTTGATTTCACTAAACAGTAGTTCAATTATTGCATCACTTTTTTATCCCTCTTGCTATGATTTTATTGTTGCTCCAGCAATCAGGCATCTGTCAATCCTTTTTATTTTTTTAAACTATGTCAATTTTATTCAGTAGAGACCAGGGAGAATGGGCATTTGCTATGAATGTTGTTATCTTCCAGCTGAAAAGCACCATCTCGTCCGTCATTGTGACGATAATGTTTAGCAAGAAATGAGTTATCTCCTTACACACCATTGTTGTAGTGACCGCTTTTTGCCACTCTGACTGGAGGAGGTAATTGTGTAAAGTTCTGCTATAGTTTTCTTTGCAACAGGCTAGCTAAACTAAAAGAACAAAGGAGGAGTTTGAGGGGAAGTGTTCCTTATTTTTGAGTAAACTCGCAAAGTCCTGGATCCAAGATTCCTTAGTAAGGTAAAGACTAAATGGTACATAGAATCCCTAAGAAAAGGGAAATTGTGAAAAAACATGCTTGATGAAACTGAAAATTACCCCGTATGCACTGTTCATTTTGCTAGAAAACATTCTGCCAAGCTTTTAAAGAGAAATTTTGGGAAAGGTGAATATGGTGTTTGTTCTTCTTGCTTGCTCCAGTAGCACTGGTCTGTCCAGGCACACAGCTTGCAGATACAGCAATATCCTGAGTGAAACAAAGATATACTTAAACCCTTAAATTTGTGCGCTTAAGTCTTGAACAGAACAATCTGGAGTTTAACTTGTTAAGTTAGACGTAACTGGCTGGTAAAACTATAAATAGTTTAAGTGGAAATTAGTGTTCAAGATGAACTGTTTCATGCCAAGACAGAATTAGAAATAGAAAAATCAGTCTTTATCTGACATAAGCATGCATTTTTCAGAGGTATGAGTCAAGATACGTCAGTATAAATAACCCAGAGAAATGGTGAAATTTGTGTTTTCATCTGGTTTCTTAATAGGCTTTGTCATAGTCTGTAATGGCTTTAGCAGGTCAGCCGTGACAGAGGTACATGGCACAGGCTGAAACTCAGTCTGTATTTTAGAGTAAGGAAGTATTTGACTCTGCGTATACACTGGAGTGTGCAAAGGTTTTCTTTGTTTTAAAGCAAACTGAGTTTTCAAAGAGCCCTAAGGTTTTCTGTGTGGGTAGGCCATATTTTATAATGGTTTCTTTGTGATGTAGCCAAAGGTGACAATTATGTGTCACTTGATTGCAACAGGTCTAGAGGATGCAGTCTGCTCCTGCTCACGTGACTCAGGGTGCAAACACCCTTTTTTAAGACCAGAAGAAAACCTTTTACGTAAAATGAGGTGTCTTGACTAGTTACGTGGGGGAAGCAAATGCTTTTTGGAGCAGACAGCTCAAAACATGAAATAATTAGTGCCTTGGCATATTGATCCCAAAAGCAGACCGCAAGGGCATCGTCTCTGCTGACAGCTCCTCTGGGAGTGCGGCCATATGTGTGCAGCAGCATAAACGTTAAGTGCGGCAGTTCAGCGCAACGCTCTGTGCTTACCATCACAACTCTTCAGAAACACGCTTTTTCACCAAACTTTTTTTTTTTAACGAAAAAAAAAATAGGATTTTTTTTACCCATTTTATTCACAGAGCAATTAGCGATTGAGAAAAGCATCATTTTAGCAACTTGCTACTTGCAGAAATCCCCTTGATGTAGTCCTAACCCACAGCAAGTGTCCAATTTCTGGGTAATCTATTAGGATGTGTCTAGAGGAGCCATCTTCTGAACAGTTCCTTTGAGTTTGTCAGTAGAAAACGATACATCAGCACATTCGCATGTTAGCACTGCTATTTGCGTCTGCGAGCGTTTATTACTCTGGGTGGCTGGGGATTTTTTTTTCCACTGTGGGTGTAGTGTCTGATTCAGCTCTGACTATGTACCCCTTGAACAACGCCCAAAGACGCGGGAATAACTCACAGCAGTATATACCGCAGGTTTTCCAGCTCTACTCCCTGCTATCGCCTTGTTTAAAACCCGACGGAAGTCTTCACGTAGAGCATTAAGCAATGTGAAGATGGCGATACAGCTAGAGCCAAGTACCTCAAATGATGGTGAAGTGTCGGTTTGACCAGATGTAGAACGCTGAAGGTGCTACAGAGAGCTCTTTAACAAACCCCAGAGACCTAGGGGACACGGCTCCCTTCTATGCCTTGTCCTATGCGGTCAGTCGCTTACTTTGCCAGTTGTTTAAACCACACAGGAAAAAGAAAAATCTAGATTTCTCAGTTATTGGAGTAGATGTGCTATCCTCTTTTTTTTTTGCCTCTGCTGATAGGCAGGAAAACAGTTAACCTTTATTTCTACGTTCTGGCAAAGCCAGGGGCAGGCCTCGAGTTAACACTCCGAGTTTTTGGAAGGCTTTCTGAACTGCCATCCTTCCTCCTCCGCAGGGGCAGGGACTGCCAGGTTCTACTCAGGAGAAGAGAACCAGGATAGATTTGTACCCCATCTGCTGCCCTGCAGTCACTCACCTGTATCACCAAGTAGCTGAGAGAGGGTCCTCTTCTCACTGTGCCACCCCACCGCCGCATGTGGAATGAATGTTGTCATCGCACAGCTTTTCTGCTGCTTGGGAAGAAACACCCGCGCTGCTGGCTCCTTTCCCTGGAGTTTAGCTCCAAGAGCGTTGCTTGACTGTTACTCTGACTGCTTTGTGGTCAGGTCTCGGTATCAAATACTGCACCGTCACGGTGTGCTTGTCCAGTACTATCTTCTGAGCTACGTGCTCTGGAGAACCAGCACTAATAGAAAGGAAAGTAAACGTGCTAGTCAGCACACCGGCAAAGTGCCGTAAGATCACACTTTCTGCCTCTGCACCAGAACTGGATCACCATGGGTTCAGCTCTCCTGGTATCATTTTTCAGCGACTCATGCAATGCTAGCATGAAGTTGTTCCCTGCGTCAGCAGCCTGGCGTAAAGGGTTTGCCTGTGACTGCGTGCTTCTGGCACGGCAGAAGTTATTGAGCTCAGCAGCAACTAGTCTTGGCACCAAAGGCCACTGCTGAAGTGATTCTCTCTAGTTGTGCATCTTTTTGTCCCTGTGCCAAGAGACGGGATCTCCCGACATGTTTCCCACGCAGTAACACATTGTGACAATACGCTTTTTCCTCCGGCCCTTTTTTTATTTGAGCTGAAATGTGGTCGTGAGCTGTTGGTCGTGGAGTCTTTCAGTAACGTAAGTAAGGGGCTGGGCTGGTCTGCAATGGGCTGATGACAACTAAGACACCTTGCTGCTTTGGGGGGCAGGAAGATTCATCCTGCAGATCCTTCCAGCCCTGACAGAAGGAACAGTGTGGGCCAAGTTACCTGAACCAGTAGGCGACTTTTCAGAACCTCTCTTAAGGTTTATAGCAGTATGGCTGCGCTTCCACGTCAGAGGAAAGTCTGGTACTTGTCAGATTTCCTACATTACCAATAGCCATCTTAAGTGTCTCAGCACTAGGTCTCTTGGGTCTCTTCCACTCTCATTGAGTGATGCATGAGAGAGAATCATGTGTGCGTGTATGTATCTGTGTAAATGAGAAGGCTCAGAAACTGAATAGGTTGTGGAAGAAGGCATCGTCTTCTGCATCATTCCAGTTGTCCAGCAACCAGTCAGACCTTGTTTGCCAGATGTGAGTCTAATTTTGTTTAACTTTCAACCTTGGTTTAACTTTTGCAGGCTCATCCACCTGATGTAAGAGAAGCATTCTCAGCTTTGCTTTTGGAAACGGAGACTTCCAGCCCGGCACCAAATAGTGTGTAGATGGACCTCCCTGTCTATCCCCTCAGCTGTTTGTCTGCATTGCCTCTTAGAGATGCAGAGAGCAGGTATTTTCAAAGAGATACGCTCATCTTGGAGAGGACTTTTATTCATTGGAACCTCCGCATCCTTTAAGGTCCACATGTCCTCCCCTCAAGGATTTTTAGACTACCCTGCAATTCCTGGGAATCTTTCCAAAATTTGTATAAGGAAGGATAACCTTCCAATTTTTTTCTGTCCCACTCAGATTCTCCTTTTGGCAGACCCTCAGTAATTACAGCTTTGTCAATCCACTTTCAAGCACACACAAGCTTTTTCTCTTACTGTGGTTCCAACCTTGTCTGAGACTTTACTCAGGCAACAGCATCCGTCTCAAAATTTGTCAGGGAGGTGGGTCTAAGCTTGCAAAGGGTCCCAGGCCACACAGAAAGGCCATACTAGCAGCTAAAAATCACTATCAGTCAGGAGAGAGCCTGTTAAAAAATAGACTTCAGCGATGATCAGAGCTGTGTACCTCCTCTAAATTCAAGCTTTTTTAAATGACAGTGACTTGGGTTTCAAGAAAGCACCTGTCCTGCTCATAGTATAATCCTTTTGCATGCAAGTGTATCTAAGTGAAGGTTCGTTGGTGTTCCTAACCTGGCTTAACTATTCTCTCTTTCAGACTTGCAGCATCCAATAATTTCTTAATTTTTCCCTTTGAGCCTGAATTTATCCATAAACTTAGATTATAGCTCAACTAAATTAGTTGACCTGAATAGGTAATTCGAGGATCCCCAAAAAACCCCACAACACAGTTGCTTGCTGTCTATGAAGAAGTCACCGAGGAGCCAGGCTTTTCACGGCAGTACATGGCAAGAGGATGAGAGACAATGGTGGTAAGGTGAGACAGCAGAGGCTCAGGCAAGAGATAAGAAGCCACCTTTTGCCCATGAGGACAGCCTGGCAGTGGGGCCAGAACGCAGAGAGGTGCTTCCGCCTCCAGCCTTGGGGAATTTTCAAGCCTCGTCTGGGTAATGCCTTGAGGAGCCTGGTCTGACCCCACAGCTGAGCCTGCTGTGGGCAGGGTGTGGGAGAGGAGCCCTGCCGAGGTCCCACCAACCTGCCTTCCCCGGGAGCTCCCCTGCAGGAAGGAGGGCAGCCGGGGCTGGCTGCAGAAAGGATACGAACCAAGGAGCCACACAGAAGGCAGCAACTGGTGTAAAGACTTGGATGTGGAAGGAAGCGTTTTCCTGATGCGGTACTGAGAGAGGTAAGCAGAAACATCTTAGTTCATTACGTAAAAATATATGTGCAATATATGCTATTGTTCATTATATACCGATAGATAGCTAGCACATATATATACACACACTATTAGTTTATTACATAGTGATGCAAGAGGATAGGAAACAGGAATGGCTGGATGTCTTTAATCATATTCAAATTCATGCCTTAATTGGCATGACGGAGATTTGGTTGGATAGGTCATAGAGACAAGTATGGTCTGTTCAGGAAAGACAGCTAAGGCTAAAAAAGCTATTTTAAGGATGTGTGTGCTTATTCTTTAGTCCAGAAGGGCTATCAGACGCTAGACTGACTAAACATTTCTCAGTAAAAGCAATATCGCTGTCAAGTAGGGGACAACAGTAGGCTGTGAATAAAGAAGATAACGGAGATGAGTCTTTCGCTAGGTGACCAAAGGGCTTACTTATCAAAGGCATAAAAGCTTCATACTAATGGGAAATTTCAATTATCATTTTTGTGAGAAAGCAATACAGAAGGACACAGACTACCCAGAAAATTCTGGAAAGGTGTTGAAGCACTCTGCAGAAGATGGAGAAAACAACTGGAGGGGAATGTGCTATTTAATTACAACCTCTACAGGAGATCTGGCTGAGAATGTGGCCATGGTGGGCATCATAAGAAAGAATCACCATGACACAGTCATCATTTTTAGAAAAGAAAGGAGCATTAAAACAAATCATGACATAGAGAAGAAAAAAAAAAAAAGTATCTCCTGCCTCCCACCATGCTCCAGTGTTTACTGAAATTACCAAGTGCAATCAACTAGCACAACTGCATTAGTGATCTAGTGCTGAGAATTGAGACCAGGCTAATGTCATGGATGAGTGGAATGCACCTCGCTCAAAAGAGAGAAGCAGCAACATGCTTTATTGAGGTAAAAATAATAATTTTACAGAGTTCAGTAAATTAAATGGACTTTAACAAAGTTTAGCAGTGGTTTGACAAGGTGTAACAAGTAAGTTTGATGGCAAGGTTCACCTTATTAATTACTTTAGAAACATACAAAAGAAAATTGAGTTAGAATGACTCAGAGGCAGGAGATGCAAAGAGTAGGGAAGACCCTCCCACTGAGTCACGAGGGTCAGAGTGGACCCCCTTGCTTTCTAAACCCCTTATGGAGCCTAGGTGCAGCTAGGTCCAATCTTTGTCTCAGACTAAATGGTTTATGTCTAATGGAATTATCTCTACAATGTTTATAACAATACTGAGTAGTTACACGAATTAGTAAAGTTTCATTAGTATTAATTCAGCATGCTATCCGTCACTTACCGAGTATCTGTTGTGGGGAAGGAGTCTCTCCACCTTGGGTGAGGAAGGATCTCAAGCCTTGA
This sequence comes from Phaethon lepturus, assembly GCF_000687285.1. Taxonomy (NCBI): domain Eukaryota; kingdom Metazoa; phylum Chordata; class Aves; order Phaethontiformes; family Phaethontidae; genus Phaethon; species Phaethon lepturus. Next base: position 9,665 of record NW_010556871.1, read on the forward strand.
GAGGTGTCCCTGCTCAAGGGAAGAGTCACTTGGTGTGCAGTCTAGCTGCAGTTTTAGGGAGACCTCCAGCTGGGCCGACCCTGACAGTAATGTTTGTAGGGTGAAGTAGCTGGCTGCTCGTCAATCATAGAGACAAGATTGATGTCTTCATTTTAGCTCTGGTATCTTGTTCTGTACCTTCGTCATCTTGCACTTTTGGGTTTCGAAACATTTTTCCGAGGCACCTTGTGCATGAGCCAGGAGCTTTCCAGCTCGCAGGTTCGTCACAGGGCGTGAGGCCCTGTTGTTCCTTAGTCAGCCTGAACCAAGGTACGGGACAGGGGCCGAGCCTGCCTGTCACGGCTGACGGAAGAATGATTCCGAGCCCAAGAATGGGCTTGTTAAGCCGGGTGTTTGCGTCCCCCAGGCTGAGACCGCAGAATCATCGATAGCTACCTGTGGGAATTCAAAGAGAACAAGAGAGCTTTCAGGTGGTAGGAAAAAAAATATATAAACTCTGTTTAAAAAGTGGGCAGAGACGCACAGACCAGTCAATCTGACTGTAATTCAGGGGGCAAGAGGAATTGTGGCAAACAATCAAATAAACAATATGTAGGTACTTAGAAGATGATGAACAACCACCACAGTGGATTTTTTTTTTTTTTTAATCTAATCTTGTGTTTAGGTAAGATGTTATATATGTTGGCATCAAAACTGACAATCCTTGCAAACAATCCAGGGTAACACAAACTGAACGAAACTCCTAATAAGAGGAGAGCTGCCAGACCCTCTTAGTATGGCATTCCAGCCATTTATCAAAGACGTGCTGTCGAGGAGGGCAGACCAAACTGTGTTTAGAGTATCCTCTCTTTGGTCTAGTACTATCTGAGGTTTTCATTAATTGCTTGCATGAAGGAAGAGAGACAATGAAGATGCAGGAAGAACTAGAGAAAAGATGCAGAGGAATTTGCAGATTGCATTAAGGAGGAAGGGACTGGAATTGTGTTGGAAGAGTTCAGACCTTAGGGCAATTATTTCCTATGTTTAGGAATAATCAGAAGTATAAATACAAGGGATGTCTGGCTATACAGAAGAATCTGAGTTTATAGATGATCACAGGATGAGATAACAATATCATATTGTAAAACCAGGCAAACATCATACGGGGATATATGAGAATTTTAACTGTAAGATATGTGAAATATTTCTTCTGCTAGGAACAAACAACGCCTGCAGTACCATGTCCAGTAACAAGAATTATCAAAGATACAGAAAATACGGCTTATAAAGACAGAATGTAGCAATGGCAGTTGCTGTATAACAGAGCAAAGGCGGCTGACGCGAGAACCTGCAGAAGTCTTCAGCTACATAAAAGTAGCAGTAAAGATGAAAGAAAGAAATTTTCCACAATCGGTGTAGGACAGAGCGCAATGTGTTTAGACTATAGAAATGTATTTTAGAATCAAAAAAGACTTTTTAAGAGCAAGGAAAACTAATCACTGGAATAGACTTCCCATAGAGGTCATGGGATCTTCATCACATATTGGATAAATACATATCAAGAATACCTTATATAGCACAGGGGATAGGATATGCAAAGATATAAAGAGCCCTAGTTCGTATCACAGGATCTCATGACTTTATAAATAGCAGAAAACTATCAATTTGGGGTACTTAGTAGGTAGTATGATAAAATGACTTGTGATCACCTGATTAAATCTTCCTAAGGGACTAATTAAACTAAACTATACGTTTATACTAAAAAGATACTTTTGTCAGTTCCTTTAAAATTCACTTGGCAGTCCTCACATCTAAGGAATTTGGTATTCTCTCACCTTGGGAACTCTCCTGTGATTTCTGGAAGATTTGCCAAACTTTCCTCTCCTCTTCCCCATTTAGAAATTCAGTTTGCAGCAGGATTCCAACCTGTTCAGTCCTTAATGGAAAAATTCTTGTAGCCTTCGGAAACCATTTTTTTTTTTTTAATTACTGGCAGAACATCCTTTTAAATACCAATATCTTTGGCTAAGTGAATGGGGCGATTCATGTCCTTGTGTCAGATGCTCTTCTGTTGAAGGCTGAACCCAAGCTTAGGTTTAACCTTAAACTTTATTACAGATCTTTTCAGAGGTCCATTCGGAGGCAAGAGGTAAGAATCTGCACGTGCTTATTTGTAAGCTCCACACTTCCCATACAAAAGCTGCTGTACACGGACTAGATGTTAAGTTTGATTTACATTTTTAATTGATAGATCAGTATTTCTGAGGAGAAGCCGCTTCTAATAGTGACCTGACAGAGTTTTTAATGACATCGAAAACCCCATAGTTCTGATTAGAGCTCAGTCAGCTGTAGCTCAGGCTACACATCTAGCACCTATATTTAACAGCTGTTCTTTATCAGCTCCTCTTGATGTAATTGTTTAGCTTTTGTTGTTTCATCATTCAAGTTAGATGTACTAAATAATACACTAGATGATTGCTAACTGGAGATCTTGTTGGGGGGAATTTACTGCAATTTTAAAGGAATTGCAATACACATGACCTATATACTCAGTCATATTTAACTAATTTAAATATCTGGTTAATATTTAATTCCTTAATAACATTTTACAAAAGATCTGTAAAAATTATTACATATATGCGAAGATTAAAGTTAAAATTAGTTGTCTAGGTTCCGTAATACAGCAGATAAGATTATAGCGGCAAAGCAAAATCACTAATAGCTGTCACATTCATAGGATTTTTTTTTTCTTTTTAAGAAATCAATAATATGAAGGCAGCTGTGTTACAGAGGGAATGAAATACGATGTTGATTTTCTCCCACCATGTAGCATTCAATCACACATCACCCATCTAAAATTGATTGTATGTACCTAAAATACATACTGATCACACACTTTGAACTCAAACAGGATTTTATATGCTTGTTTAGGTAGTCTGACTTGCAGCAATTCTGATACAACTCTGCAATAATATCCTTTTTTCTTCTGGCATACTTAATCCAGCTTTTGGTTCTCTTCTCTTTTGACAATCTTTTACAAGCTGGTCTATTTATTGAAGTCATCTGACATAATTACATTCTTATTATTGCTCACTATTACAATGAAACAAATTCTTTGAGATACCTTGTCTGTATAATCATAGAATCATGGAGTAATTTTGGTTGGAAGGGACCTTCAAAGGTCATCTAATCCAACCCCCCTGCAGTGAGCAGGGACAACTTCAACTACATCAGGTTGCTCAGAGCCCCGTCCAACCTGACCTGGAAGGTTTCCAGGGATGGGGCATCTACCTGTGTCGATGTTTCTCCACCCTCATTGGGGAAAAATTTCTTCCTTATAATCAGATTTCTTTCTCATAATCAGATTTATCTCCACAAATGCACTAGTTCAAGACCTAAGATTGATTGAAAATTTTAAGTTTTTCACTCCATCACTTGTGACGCAAACAGAATATGGTTGATGTTTTCCTCTCTATTAACCATGCAATCTGAAGATCTGAAAATACAGACAAAAGAAAGCAAGGTTAAGATGATAATTTGAATAAAAAGGTGTTTTGGAGAGATCCAACAGTTTTGCCTAGGTGCCTAAGGAAAAGGTACTTAGAAAGATTATCAGAATTCTCATTTTAACCTTAAAATCCTTAGAACTGGTTCTTAGTTTAAACTTAATTTAAAGCTGTATCAGTTTCACAGACATTCCTATTTCTTAAGTGCCTATGCACTCCTGTGGCTTTTGTTGATACCCCAAAGCCTTTTATTAGTGAGGGGCTTGGTGCCTGTTTCAGCTGGCAAGGCTCAATTCAGTACCAGAAAAGTGTTCGTTTTCCTACATGGCACCTGACGGGTCTGCCTTAGTAGACCCTCAGTATGGTGGATGAGGTTGTTAATGGAAACACACGCTGAAATAAGAGTTTACTTCTGTTGGGGCGGGGGGTAGGTAACACCAAAGCGTTTGACATTGCTAAGCTTAATGTATTAAGCAAACCAAGCACGGGAACAGGCTTTTCACTCGCTCTTCTCACACACTCATATATGATCACCTAAGACCAGCCACCATTATCACCCCCATGGGCCAGCAGAGTTAAGCCCAGGGGACCCCCTCACTCCTTCCCAACTGCCTCACTGTGCGGCTAAACGGCCACGCTAGCAGCAGCTCGGGTCCAATGTGGAGCAGATCCACCTCAGACACATCCTGCCTCTGGGTGGTGCTGGACTTCCACATACCCTTCCGTATGCCTCTGTGCCGGATTGCTCCCCTCCCATCCAAAAGCAAGGCTTCAGCTTTGCCAGCATGGTCACAATCCTGGTTGGCCTGCTCCGAATCTTGGAATACTTGCCAAGCAAGCACACCAGCGGGAGGTCCTGACTGACCAGCTCTGGAGCCACAGGTCCCCAAGGGTCCAACAGTCCCAACACAGGATGGTAAAACTCCTCTAGGGCAGCCTTTCTTCCGTATCATCCTGTTCCTGTAACAGCATGGCTGCCCAGACACTTGCAACACAGGATGTCCCAAAAGTCTTTGTAAGGAGGCTGTGATATCCTCATATCAACTTCCCTGTAGCCTTAGTGTTACACACCTTACAGCAAAGTAGTAAAATCTTGCTTAGTCCTGAGAAATGAATATATTCTTTATTTAAAACTTCTCCACAGATGTGAAATTTAAGTTGCATGTCACAAAGACCTTTCAATATTGGATGCCGTTCTGCTTTCCGTTTAGGATTCATTTATTCTACTTAGAAAAGAGTGCTAGTACCAGTCAAGAGTATGGATGCAAAAGATAGAGAAGCTCAATTCCAGCTATCCATTCCTCAAACTCTGCGTCCATGTTCTACATAACACCTCACGCTCCTGAACACCAGCTCATACTCCAGTAATCTGCAGGTTTGGGTTAGAAGCTCAGATACACTTTGTATAGCTTTTGCTGATGTTCCCAAGCAATCGCAATGTAGTTCAACCAGTTCATCTTTTTTTTTAATGTTAGCATTACAAAAAATGAACTATATATGCCACCTGCCACAACCCTCACCACAGCCGCGGAGCCAAAGGATGCACACCAGAAGGGTGAGCCCGGGGCTCAGGAGGACCTCACAGAGAGGTCTCCTACGCAACGCCCTTGCAGACGGCTGGTTGTCGCACAGCTGCTTCGACGCTCGGGGATCCTCCTGCCCTTAAGCCGCCAGCGGTGCCCAAGAGCGAGCACGCCTTGCTCCCGGAGCTCCAGGTTGTACGTGCCTGGGGATCTGCGTGTGCATTGACCCGACGGCAACGACCGCGAACCAGAACGACTCGGTACGCAGACCCCCTCCGACAGCCCCTCGCAGCGCGCGGCTCTTCCTTCTGCCTGCTGGCACAACCAGCCTTTCTGCGGCTCCTGTGGGCAGCGCGGGCGGATGCCGGGCAGCGGCACAGGGCAGAGGCGCAGATCCCTGCCGGTACCGAACTGCCCAGACCTCCTTCTGCCGGCTTCGGGTGTCTTCTGCTGCGTGCTGTAAAGCTCCCGAGTTCGCGTTGCTTCAAATGTAGCTCAAACACCCCTTTGAAGGCATTTAAGTAGCACTGCGGTTTAACAGGAAGGAGGAGTTAAAAAAATAACATGGTTTATGACTGGGTCATGCCTTTCAGACATTACTGCTCGATGTTACATTTTCCAGATTTAGTATTTCCAGTCCCACTTCTTTAGACTCGTTTGCATCAGCAGTATCTGGTTCCAAATTGCATGCATGGGGTTACTACACCCTTGGATTTCCAAGTTTTACCTTTCCATCCCATTTTGTTTGGCTTTAATATGAGAATTTTTGCTTTCTAGGCTTCTGTTTGCCTTCAAATTCCTATTTTCTGGAGTAAATACTGTGTAGTATTTCACACACGTGCATGTCAGACGAGCCGTGCAGGCACAAACGGGATGTACGGCCTCCTGAGAGCGGCTACCTCCTGCACAAACACAGGAGTTAACACAAACAGAAATCAGGCTTGCCCCAGCAGCACCGAGCTTGCTACTCATGTGCTACACAGTCCCTTTTTACATGTCAGGTGAGAAACTCTGGGAAATATATGGGAACTCGACGTGTGCATGCACTTACCTTCTCACACCAAAACCTCAACTGGTTTCTCTCCAGAGCAGGACATACTACCTCCCATACACAGTTTCAAACCTGCCAAGAGTGTTCAGCTTTTTTTCCACAGTCTCAGAATAAACTTGACAAATGGAATAAAGTTGCATTGGCTGAAGAATTCCACAGCATTAAATCTTCCTCTACACAAACAGTGTAATTTAGAGAAGAGGTAGGTTGCTTAATAAAATAAGCAAAATCACGTCTCAGTTAAGACTTGGGCAGAATGCAGATGTCAAAACTGGGTCCTAAAATACCAACTCCGTTACCACTCACACTTTCAGTAGTGATCTCACCTTGCTGCAGAGACCACTATTTGTCTTTTTTTAGTAAGCTTACATGGACGTGAGCTTTTTTTTTTGTTTTTTTATATATATATATTTAT
>NW_010556871.1:16169-85199 GCF_000687285.1 Phaethon lepturus
CACTAGATGGTTCACATCTTTCTAACACAAAAGGGAAAAATACTTAGGGGAAACTAAGTTGTTTATATACATGAGTTGCTTTGGCTTTTTGACTGGTATCTTCAATGAGCTGAAGTTTTATGGCACAGCTCCATACGGAAAATGCAACTGAATACACAGAGAGATACACAACAAATTAACTATTGTAGTCTTGCAGAAGTTTAACGTAACAACTCAGTTTAGTATGTTTTTCAGTCTTTCTCATTCTCTGGAAAAAAACCCCAAAACCAACACAATGCAGTTTGTCAGAATTCAATACTTGCTCTGCTGCAGTATTAATTTAACTAAGAGTTCTTAAATCCTTTCCATTCCTGGATATTTCTGCATTGCTCAAAATAATTAGTCACATAGAACTTGAAGCATTTTAAGCTTTACCTTGTTCTTCTGCTTTTATTCGTATAACTTTAGTTATAATCTTAATATTTAATGTTTCTGCACTTGCTTTTAGTGATTGGTATTTGTTTGTCTGCATTTCCAGGGCAGACTCAACTGTGTCAGGACTCTATAACAGACAAATATCTGAACTAGTATCTGCCGCCTGGGTTGCTTTATACAATTAACATACTTTCAATTTGTTTTTTCTTTTCTGACCCTTCTATCTTCTATCCTTCTAATCCTTCCTGAAATTAAGACATGATATTTTAGGGTAATCTTTGCAAATACTGGACATTATTTCTTTCCTTATTACTATCCACAATGAACGTTTCACTTTGACTGCAGTTTGACATATTTCTAAACCTACTTCAGAATTCATTAAAATCACTATGAATATTTATCATGTAGGACAAGCAGAACATCACACTATTGCACAACATGAAAACAAATTGAAAGCTATATATTGTCCCATACTTTATGACATAGGGACAACATGTTTCATGACATTATTACATCTCCTACGGTATTTTCTTCTTCAAACTTTTTCATTTTTCCAGAAATTTGTTCTCTAGAACAACTAAAGATCCCCAATTATGTCAGTGGGTGCTGGGAGGAGCAGCAGGGACACTACCTATAATAAACTTTAAACTTCATTAGGATGGTATTTTGTCATGCAAAAGAAAATAAAAATCTTCTCTGGGAATAAAATGTCTTTTACTTGTGGGAAGGGGTAACTGACCTAGCTTAATTTTTACTTCCACCACAGTAGAGTAGCTTAAGTATATATTTGCATGCTTAATTTATATGCATATTTTTCATTTTGCCATTGTACTTCCCAAAATTTTCAACAGCAGCATTCAACTCTATTCCAGGTAAGTGGTGGTAATTTTCATGTAAAGTTACAGGAAAGTCATATGAAAAGACAACATAGTAATACAAATCAAGAAGTAGTTTCGTAACAGTTTGTGTTAGATATTCTAACAAACTGTAGTCTGATAACAGGCAATCTGCTAGTGGTCCCTGTCTTACAGATTTACTCTCAGTATTTAGAGAGAAGCAAAGGGAAGTGCTTCTCCATCCCAAAGTAATTAGCTTAATAAAAAAAAAAACCCAAAAATTTAAACACCCACCAGTCTTATCGTTAGGGAGCACCCTAACACCAACACCACCCTAACTTTGGCACATGTAAATTCCTTCCAAAACATAAATGCTACATAGGACTATTCTGGAAAGGTCACAAAGGTAGTGCAGTATTCTACCCCTTTAAACAGACCAGCTCTCCTCAGTAGCTATTTAACACCAGTAACTAATTTTAGGTATTATGTAAAAGAAAATCTTGGCAGGCATGTGCCATTGATTGTATTTAGTTACTTTATTTTCACTATCCAAACTCAAAAGAAATGCACAGTTAAGTTTCAGGTATCAATACAGAGTTTTCTGCAAAATATCCCTTTCATGTACCCTTCAGTAAACCATGTGTTCAAATGTTTGCAGTCCAACCATAAGTAGCAGGTTTGTTTTTTTTCTCCTCCCCTCCCCTCCCTAAAGGGACTTTTTCTTCTTTATATCGAAGTATTGTAAACCTCTTATCCAAAAAGTAAAATTCAGAAAACAGCTTCTTAGCCGAACATCTTTTCAAAATTGCTGCCTGGCATGGCACAACCTTAAGCAGTTTTTTTTTTTTTTTCCTTGTATTTTTCATTCAGGTTAGGTCTCTTGAGTATTTTAGATTTAAGGCAGACAATACACAGTTTAGAAATACATTAGCACATATTTGTCATCATATGGCATTTTCAGTAGACATCAGTTTTTCATAAATCATTGTGCATTTCACATTTCAGAAACATTCTTCAGTGTTGAACATCAGACTTTTTCCATCAGTCTTGTTTGTTCTTCTACACTTCTACTTTTGCTCTCAGAACTCTATCCTCCAGGTGCTTGCGAGCATAAGACACCTGCAAAGCTTGCTTTCTTTACACACGAGTTACATTTCCTCATACCTCATACAGTAACATCTTTCCCCATACATTTCAAGGCATCTGGTCAACATCTCAACTAAACGCAACAATTACAAACTTAATTTATGGAAAAAAATATTTTTATCTATGTTTTTACAGTTATATTAATTTGTATGTTTAGTAATAATTATCTCAACTATGGAAGCTTTTAATCAATACTAGGACTTGACAAGAATATGAGTTTCTTTCCCTGAAAATTCATTCTTCCTCTGGCTTATTACATGACTTTTGCAAGGTTGTGGAATATATTTTAAAAACTAATTTTGAAACTTAACACATTTATACCGATAAACAAGAACCAATATTATACTAGACAATACTTGTTTGCAGAGATTCTATAAGATATATTGTGCACTTAAGAGAAAAATTCTTTCACTTCAAATGTATGTGCAAAGCAGTAAGTAATGTTTTAATTCTACATTGTAGCAGCAGTCATGTATGCATAAAACAGCACTTTTTCTAAAAAAAGAAAATAATCATAGCATTTTGGGTAGCATAGCGATTACACTGAACTATGACAAATGCAATGCCAACTGAAGAAAGTTTCTAAAACAAAGAACTGAGGCTGTTAATACATAGGCTATATAAAAATATGGCATTATACAATGCTACTGTAGATCTGAAAGCTTTTGAAATGCAGTGTTTTTTCAAAAGGGTTACTACAACTGGCAGTAGCAAATTCAGCAAAATCACTGCATTTACATCCTCAACAGCTTTTTGAGAAAACCATTCTGTCTGCTCCAGGGCCTAAACATTGACACTGCAGATGATCTCACATCCCCTGAGAGTCATAACACTACTTGGTCCTATTCACCCAGCTAAGAATACTCATCCCAAATCATCAAGCCCTTTGCAGAGACAGCCTTGTTACAAAAGACTACATTCACCAACAGCACAAAATTATACTGCAGTGTAAAGATATGGCTTCCTCTAAAAACTATAAAGTATTACAGTAAAAAAAATTTCCACAAGACACTTAAAAATTATCCTTGAGTTCAACACTATTTATGCAATCAAATAGACTATGTAATCAGTCATACTGTAGTAGAACAAGAAAAAGACTTTTTATTCACTTGAAAAAATAGCAGACTGGAAGATCTCTTCATTGCATTACACAAACTTCCCTGAGATTTTTACATAAATTATGCTTAGTCTACTGTATATTAGAAACCAGTTAGCTACTGAGTGTCATACACTGCAAATTTTAAATAATTCCTGCATATGCTATCCCAGCTAAAATGCTGTTTCAATGCTTTAAAGCTTTATCTTCTTTTGTTACAAAAAATACATACACACAACTACAAACGCAAAGACATCTTTTGCACACAATTTTAAATCTTCAAAGCAATGTATAGAAACGGAGAAAACAGATGTTAACTTGAACAAAGCACGTTAAGGTTCTTTGCAGTCTAAAAACTGATTGTGAAACTAGTTTTAAAAATCATCTATGCAAGTGCTTGGTGGTAAGAACACCAACAGAAATATTATTAAATGCAATGGGCAGAAAGAGGGCTGATGCTGCCCCCCCTACTTAGCAATCTCCTGTATTATAAAAATTGTTATTTTCTATGAGTGATTGTGGGAGAGAAACATCATAGTGGTACAAAACGTTGCTATACTGGCACTGTGTTACACTAACTAAGGTTTTTTTGTTTTTGTTTTTTAACTTTTTAAAGTTGAGGTACTTAAACTTCTGATAAGATGGATATAGTTGACCACAAATCTTAAGGAGGCCTCACAGTGAAAGTCACTACTCTGTTTCACTAACTCACTGCCACAAACTTTAAAAAAAGAACACTTAATTTTAAATACAGATCTGGATTTCAGGTCAGTTTGCAAGTTGTATATCCCCTTAATTGAACTTCTCTCAGCAAAAGTCCAAGAACAACAAGCATTGTACTTTGCAAACAATAATGCTAAAGAATAAGTAAAAACAACAAAAAACATGATTTGAACTAAAAATAAACAAAACCTGCAACTTTACTGCTTTGAGATATGAGATTATCCCCAAGTTTTATGCCTGGAGGCAAAACCGAAGAGTTGTCTTGTCTGTAAATTTTTGTTAGACTTATTTCAAGAGCTGAATTATACAGCATAAGTACTCTGTTCTGATTAGAACAGATTAAATTAGGTAGCTCTGATCTCCTTCCAGTTCTCAGTAACTGGAATCATGTCCTCACCCCTTGCTGAGTGTGGAGCAATTGCACTTGTAATTCCTCCTTCCAAATAGTCTTATGTTGGGTATTACCACAGAAAGAAATAGGAGGTAACTTGGGCCACTTCATTACAAAATAGACTTGATGTGGTTTTGACAGGCCGTATCAGATACTGAGCCATAGGCATTCTTTTTTGTGTACTGGAAGGAAGGTATAAGGTGATCATCTTAACAGCAAAGTGAGGAATTGTGAAATGGAGGGCATTTTCTAGATTTTTAATTCTACTTTAAAAAGTTTCCAATTTATAGATACACTTATGACTGCATGAAAATTACACAGATGGAAAGAATAAAAGAGCAGCATTTAAAAGCAGTATGTTTAACTTTTTCATATTCAGAAACAGACTGAAGACACTGCTTTGTATAAGATGGTTTAATTTCTACCTGTTACCACTCTATCTTCAATTATATGAAGGGAATCTAATGCTTACTCAACAGAGAAAAAGAAGAGTAAGAAAAACTGGATAATACGTTTGCTTTCTCATTTTAAATGAAAATTTTCACATGGATGAGTAGGTTTTCTGGTTCTCCAAATTAAGAACAATTTGCTCCCTTTCCCTCAAAATACTTACAACACATCACAGCCTATTACAGCTCTTTGCATATATTGCTGGCTGACAACTGATTTAGACAGGCACATTAAAAGTTTCTGGGTTACATAACCACTCCTATGTTGTTATAGAGAGAAGCTATTTCTGCATCAACAATGAAAAAATTATAGAACGGTATTACCAAACACAAGCCCTTGTGCAACACACAAAACAGGGTGCTAAGTCACTATAATACTCAGTGTGAAAAGACTAGAAGTCTTTTCTGTGCATCTCCATTTCAACAAGGAAATACACTGTCTTTTCATCGCTTAATCTCACCACATTTTAAGTCACTTTTTTGCATTGCCAAATAAGGCAAAGAATGGTGTTGTAGACTGACCATATATTAGATTTTATTTAAAAAAATAGTTTCTCTCCCTATTCAAAATTTCAACATGTTCTCATAGTAACAAATATATCCTGATAAAGAAAACCAGCAGGATTCCTCAGTATGCAGATTGAGATAGGATATTTGCCACACAGATTTTACTTCCAGCAAAGGTAAGATGCACATGTGTACGTACATATGTCAATTACACACAGCAGACCAAGTACATTTTGTTCTGCATTCCAACACATCCTTTGAAAGAGGGATAGTCTTCTCATCCACCCATGTTGTCCCTTATATGATCCACTCGCTGAGCAAGATCCCTAAAGGTGGGACGCTGGGTAACATTATTGTTCCAGCATTCTTTCATGATAGCATAAATCTGGAAAAGAAACAAAGAAAATTTGTATTAGATAAATAGATGTTACAAATAGTTAATAGTTACTTTGAACAAGTCCAAAGAACATCTAACTTAACTTTATTCTTCCAAGCAACAGTAGCACAAGACTGTGCCTGAAGTCTTGCTATACCACTCAGTTTATCTGCTTGATCCCAATGACAGCAAAAAGTGAGAATAGCTAGCTTTGCAAAGCTATTATAAAAGAAGAGGTTTTTTGAAGTTAGTATGGAAATTCACTCAGGTAGTTTTTGAAACTTCAGGAGACTTATGTTATTTTGCTAAGTTTTTAGCTTCTTGCTTGCTTTTATTTTTTGGAAAGCTCAAAAATATTTAAGATGACAAACACTTTACAAGTCTGATCAAAAATCAGATTTACAAAGGCAGCAATTCTAAATTAAGCTTCCCTGCAATACTAACACACACTTCTCCACATTCATATACTAAATTCTTAGTTATTCTTCGTATATAATGAGAAATAAGCTAGAAAAGTTACTGTGCAAACTGAACCCACTTCTTGTAGAAGTAGATTTAAATGATTTTTGGAAGAGATTTCCATTACAATAGACATTTGGCAACAGTCTTCTCTTTTCCCAAACATGTACTTGATACCTGATCACAAAACAACTTGCCAAGATCCTCACGTGTACTCATCTCACTAATTTAATCCACATCGTTACCAACTTCTCATACTTTGAACATTTTTTTACACGTTGCTTAAGAACAATCTTAAAAAATTTTAAAAAAACCCTTAAAACCCAGGGAAAAAGTAGCATCAGTTCTTTATTTCAGCAAATCTGAAACGCCTGCACTGACCAAGCTGCTTTAGACATGAGTCTCAAGCACCTTGTAAACTAAGACATCTGGAAGATACAATATCTGTGATGACTGGCCTTTCAGGATCAAAACAGGAAGAGCACAGTTTCTGACAAGAGAGAGACATTTCTATCTGGCTTTGATAGCTGAAGAAATGTCAGACAGTGAAACCTTTGCATTAGTTTGGATACAGTTGCAGTAAAACAGATTATGTATTATCTTACACATACAACATTCAGGTTATCTCCAAAAAGCCAGACCTTTGCAATTAAACAATTGTTGTACTCACACATATAATGCAAGAAAGGTTACTTGAGAGACTTCTCTTTTAATTCTCTACAGACTATTTTTTCCCTCATGGCTTCCCTGCTCCACCTGTACCATTCTTTCTCTTCTCTGCTAGACTACTTGACTCTGATCTCTCCTCTGTCTCCAGTTTTGAATGGATTATTTCTTGAACTATTGCCAAGTGTACTTGATTTTAAAGGGGTGCAGCAACTGATCTGAGCTGGAAGTTATAAGTGTTAAAAAACATAACTATTTTCCTTACATTCTTTCCCTACCGATTCACCTACCTAACCCTACCAGTTTGACTCAAGACAAAGTGCACTCTGCTCTGAAAAACACAGAACTACAAGAATTAGAAGTAGTATGAAAATATTTTTTAAAACATCTGGAGTATTAACAAAAAGAACACCGAATTAATTTGTGTGCAGTGGGGATGGCTTCACATGCATACACACTTCAGTATCTACGAAGAACATGAATAGAAATCTGAGGGCCCTGAACATACACAATCTGATTCATATACTTAACTGTGTCTACAGTCTGCAGGTAGTGCTCAGCTGAGAATGCTTGACAGTGAATAATACACATGATAAACATAGGTATTCCCATGCTTGAGGAGGGAAGAGCAAGAGAAGGAAAATAATCAAGATAAGGGATTCTTTACATCTTGGAATTAAATGTGAAAAACCTTATGTAGATATTAAGATATTTCTGCTAAATGTTACAGCCTTCAAAAGAACCCAGAGCTCACAGCCTTGACCAAGAATCTCTGTATAGGAGTTCCATAGAACGAGTTCTATATACTAATCTCACTGCCCTAATAAATTAATATTTTTGAAATAGAAGTCTGAGTGCCTGAGTACAACAGTCGGTCATAATAGTCCTACTTCATATATTTATACAGACTACGTTCTAGGCTCCTGAGAGAATGCAATGTAAAGAATCAGAAATGTGATTATACTCATCATGCACCTCATAAAATAACAGCACAGCCATTCCATTTGTATATGAACCATGTATGTTCGAACCATGAATATGTATTTGAACCATGGGGTTCGAGCCCCACGTTGGGCGCCAAATAATGGGGCTCGAACCCACGACCCTGAGATAGTTTAGCAATCCATGCAGAAGGAAACACAAGGTTTGCATTTACCAGGTACTCACCCTGACTGATCACCTTTCAGACTATACTAACATATTAATACAATACTTCACCTCATCAGGGCATCCATCTGGTCTCGGTAGTCGTCCATTATTCTTCAAAAGCTCTATCAAATGAAATACAATCATCTGCCCTTGTTTGTCATTGCCAATCATGCGCATGAATTCCTGAAACAGAAGGTTGACTGTCATAAATAATTTTTAAAGGAAAAAAAAATACTGCAATCTCCTTACCAACGGAAAATTCTTTATAAGAAGAATAAATAATACTAAGAATAAATAGAATAGTATATAACAATGATAAAATTATAAATTATGAGTCTATAGAATACATCAATAATTACGTATTTTTTTGTCTGTGGATAAAAATAGGATGTTATATACTAAACTTAAAGCAATAAATGAAAAATCTTATTAGAAATGTTGGTGATCATCTGATGATTAACTAGCTTTAAAAGGATAAACCTCACAGCTAATTCTAAAGAGCTCCCTGAAACATAAAAACAAGATCTTGATGTTTTGAAAAATCCCAGCCAAAGAGAAAACAGATATCATACTGATGTATTAAAAAAAAAAAGATTAACAGGATTAATCAGTAACTACAGGCTAGAAACAGTAGTCCAATTAAAGCCAACAAAAATGGCTTAGATAAATCTTGCTATGCAAAAAACATGACCCAAAAAGTAAATTAAAATCTCACTCAAATTGCCAGAGATGAAAAGTACTTAAGGAATTACTATTAACTGAACATAATTTCTAAGCACAACATAAAAGTATTTTCCTCCAATGATATATCGTTTCTTTAATGATCCATGACATGAGAATGTGAAAGAACTGTTGGTTGAACGTGCAAATGGCCAAAGTTGGGAAAACAATGTATAATTAAAAAGACTATGACAGTTAAACAGACCACTTTGGCTAACTGGTAAAATTAATTTTTCTTGATGCACACCAATAGGGTAATCAACCTGATGAAGTAGTAAATGCACATGTAGAGTCAATTTATTCAAAGTGTATTCCACCTGAACCCATGACTTACTCTACCCACATTCCATTTCATAATCCTTCTGAAGAACTCCAGGTGTCTGCAATGTTTATGTTATTAGGCAGGAAGAGCTTCCCCTGCCTTGAGAGTTCTTTGATAGCTTAGTCCATTGTATTGGATTACTAAGAGGTCCACTGAGGTCAATGCAGAGACCTTCCAAGTGCATTTTTGCCTGTCATCATTGTTGAGCTCTCAAAACTGTATTTGCCAGGACTGAGACACTGGCCAAGGGTGAGGACAGGTCCAGTAAATATATAAGGCTCAACTCTCCTCTGTGGGCCTCCAGAGGACAACTAGGTGTAAGCAAGATTGTGAATCACATTTCCAACTGAAGAACTGTTACTCAGTGTACAAGTAGTATTTTACTCCACCCACTGTACGTTTGTCTTTAAAGGTGTCCATCAACAGTCTGCAAAAAGCCACTCCCTTTCTTTCTTGAACTCAGTAAGTTATTAACTTGGGTTCTGGTAACATAACAAAATAACTTTAAGTTACCTTAATCAACTTAATGTTAATGTATTTGTTTGGCTCAGCCTTAGTTCAGAATGGCATTAAAAATACATGTCATGTTGCAACGAAACAGCTGTATCTGGGATTACTCTCCACAAAGGACGAGAAATAACAATCTACAATGAGAGAATTCTAGATCTTTTTCAAACAGTTAGGAGTTACAGGATGGGTAAGATTTGCACAGACTATCAGGTAATTTTCAGATCTCCCTTCTTATGGCTTGATACTAAGACTTTTTAGCATGTTTCTTCTTCTAATTGGATGCTGTCTCATAAACACTAACGTATCTCCAGAAAAGGATCAGTAAATGAATCTATCATGTATGTAAATATCAGCCTATTTACACAGAGGAACAATCTATATATTTTTGAAAATTTAAATAAACAAACAAAAAGCCTCTGAGAACTGTTAACTATGTACTTACAGCTGGTGGGCTTTTGCTCTTGTCAATATATGTGAAGAGTTCATACAAGACCACACCGAAACTCCACACATCTGAGGCCACAGAAAATTTGCTTTCTGTCAGAGATTCTGGAGCATACCTGCAACACAATGGTAAAAGGAATATTGTTGTGTGTCTTTTTAGTTTTGAAGATACTTTTTAATAAGACTGATTTTTTTTTCATTCGTAAGTGTTCTTTGTTCATAGGCATTAGCACATTCTCAGTTCCTTCCACTACCTTCACTAGTAACTATTCTTTTAATAATAGTTAATTGGCATTGAAAACACTAACCACTTTAAACAAACACAGTTAGTGATAACTATATCCAAGTTTGTTTTTTCTCCAACAAAGCTGTAGATATTTTTCTTATCTATAGTGCAAGTAAAAAGACTTCGATGTGATAAGGCCTGGAAAGAAAAGACTACTATAGCCAGCAAGCATCCTTCCATCATTTTCAGTAAGTCTTGAACCGTGTTCCAGATATGTCTGGATTTAAATTTTGCAGCTCCCAATAGCATCTATTAAAATTATTTTTGTATAATTTATCCTTTAAATAAGACATTTTAGCAGTCCCTAAGGCAGACTAAAATATAGACTAAAATCACATGTACGGAATGGCATTTCTTTTCCTATCAGGACATAAAATGCTTTTTATCACAGTTATCCACCAGTGTATTTTCTATAGTATTTCTACAACTTTATAGAACAGAACTGAAGTATGTATTTTGTATTCTGAATACAGTCTACCAATTTCCATTTCATAATCCTTCAGTCTCCCACAGGCTACATGGTTTTCCTTTCCAAGCTAAGTGCAGCTCATTGGAGCATTACTGTATTTTGGAGTGCCTTAGACCTACTCTGAAAGCTCAATGCCCAAATACAGACATCTACCTGATTATTCAACCCAGCACTTTATCCTTGCTAATTACAGTCTGTGGGACTTAACTCCACTTGGTCAGAGGGTCTATCCAACAGATCTCAGCTAGAGGATATGAACAACTAGTGTTTAGGGAACTGCAAAGCCTAAAACATTGTAAGCATCATGAGGAATGGGCCTTTCTGGATTTGTTTTATCTTTGAATATCTCTCCTGTTGCATTCAATTTCTTTTAAACATTTGTTTGTGTTTTGTTTTGTTTTTTAAATAGCTTTAAAAATCCTACAGTTAAATGCTGTTTTGTAAAGTCAAACATCACGCATATGACACTCACAGTGCTGGCAACTGACTTGGATTTTGCACTTAAAAATTCCACAATATGTATAAGAATTGGCTGAAACAGAAAAAACTTAAAACATGCCATGATTTCATATACTAAAAAATGACTTACCAAAATATAGGGCTTTCACCAGGTTCTTTTACTTTGTAGTACTCCTTGTCTTGTGGCAAGACTTTTGTCAATCCAAAATCTCCAATTTTAACTCTGTTCTCATTCTCCACTAAGATATTTCTGGTTGCTAAATCCCGGTGAACATATCTTTTTGTACCCAGATACTCCATGCCCTAGGTGAAAAGTTGACAAACACAGTAGGAAAAGAGTTACTTTTATCATTAAGTAGCTGCACTTTCCCTAAAGGGATGAATTAATCTCAAATTTAAAACCAAACACAGATTGTTACCAAAATCTGTGTGCTTGAACATCTGTCTTTTCTGAAGAGTTTATTTCCAAGTGCAGAGACTTCCCTTAACTGAAGGGAGATAGACTGAGCACCTCTGAGAGCCCAGTGTTTTTTGATTACATAACTGGATAGCTGTTACAGCTCCTTTCTGTAGCCAAATGCTGCTTGCCAGTGACAGACAGAAGGAAAACAAAATTTGGGCTAAGCTACACAATCCAGGGCAGATGACAAGACTGTCCTGTTTACCCATTTAATTTAATCTTTTTTTCTTCACTTTGTATATCTGCTTTCCTGACTGCTTTATGAAACTTTATATTATGATTCTATGAATTTGATAACTATTCTCTGACTGTATTCCCACCTGTGTCTCTGTTTCTCTTCTGTATGAACCATTATTCACCACAGTTCTGCTTACTGTCATATTTCCATGGGTTGCTGTAACAAAATGTTGGTTCAAAGCCATGTTGTCTTTTGCTGCTGCTGATCCCCTCTTACCAATGCACGTAATTCTTTTTGCTAACAATGAAATGTGGAAGGAGCCAGTGTGTGTAGTGGCATTACCAAAAAAAGAGGTCTTACTTAGCAATAAATGGTGGACAGAAGTTGGCACTGCACAGTGTCAAGAGATACCCCGGTGATACATGAAAGGAAACGCAAAGCAAGCTGTCAGTTTCAGAGTGTTGTAAGAAAGCTTCTCACTTCTTCAACACAACTGAAAAGCAGTAAGTTATATCAAGAGTACTATCTTACTAAGCCTAAGATGTCCTATACTAAAACATCGTTGAACTCAAGTTTTGAACATCAACATTACACTATTAATGCCAGAAGACTTCTTACTCTCTTTTTTACTTTTAAGTGAGAAACCTCAGCAATAGTTTGACTCCAACGTCTAACCTTCCCCTCGGACTCGTTACCTCCTAGTACCACTGGGTGGCATCGCTGTTTACTCACATCCCATTCCAATGGCATTCAAAAATGCCCTATTCTTCATCACCCGCTCATCCACTGCTATCCTGAAAAATACCAAACTTAGCTTTTTCAAAGTGAGACTTCCAGGTTTCTGATAAAACCAGTCTATGTAAATACTATAACTTTTTATTTCTACTACATACTGTACTGAAAGCAGTCCTAAAGTTTCTCTGATGGTAGTAATCTTTCCTGTTACAGCAGCTATTTTCCAAGCTAAGAGAGATACTTAATTGAAATCATGAAAATTCCAAGTGGAAATCATAATCCTCTGGCACTACGCTAACAATGGAATTGAGTTTAATTATGTGATTGCAAAGTTTCTATCATTAAAGTTGGGCTTTCCAGCAAGGACACCTGAAGTACTTTAAGCATTAAGAGATGGAAAAATAAATTTATTCTTAGCCTCTTCTGCTATCAGGCAGCATTAACAAAATGCAGGGCCAAAAGAGCAAAAAAGGACATCCCAAAAATCAGATGGATGGAGAAGTTAACTTCTTTATTTGCCATTCTATTGTGAGGATTCTTTAAAGTTCAATATAGAGTTCTATTGCTTGCCACCAGACAAGCTGTGCTAATGGCACAAGCTGCACCAGCTGATAGCTGCATTAATTTGCATCTACAGAAACATGATCACCAGCAAATGTCACCTCTGAAAATGCTGCTTTTCACAGTATGAGATATGCATAAAAAACATGTTTTAAGTCACGAACCCTTTCCCAGTATAGTAAAAAGACGGCAATCAAGCAAACACACTTATCTTAACCCTCAGTTATGGGCATGCCTTTACTTCTCTCTTACACATTTCAAAGAAGAGCAGCAAGGCAGAGGGAGAAAGATTTTGGTTAAAAACCCCAAAATAACAGAGTAACAGAAATGCACAGCAGAGACATCTGAGATGCTGAAAGAGCAAACATTGCAAGAGAAGCAAAAACAACTACAGGAAAGGGGGAAATGTGATCAGGTAAAAGAAGAAGGAAAAGCATTCAGATTCCATTTTCATAATATTAGGTACTCACCATGTTTTAAATTAAGTTGTTTTGAAATGATGTTGCAGATTAGAGTGAAATCTTAAAGTGATCAATATAGCCTCTGCTTTGTAGGTTGCACAGCAGCAACAGTGCAAAGCGAGACACATACGCTGTAATTCTTAGACTTCGCTTCCCTTAGAAGTGAGAAAATACTTCTTTAAGAGCAAGTCCTACATGTGGTCTTCCCACATTCTGATACTGTGGGTACCCATGTCACATGAAAGCAGGATGTTTTCCCACTTAAGTATTTGCAGAAGGCATATCCTAGCTCCCTTCCTCTTGTTTGGTGCTTGGTACTTAAGCAGCAGTCATTTCATCTTCTATTTTGATTTTTCATCACCATCCTGAAGACCTGTAGTATTTCAATGCTTCTTTATATATATATATGTGTATGTACATTATATACACTCTCTAAGAACCTCTTCCTTTGTACCTTCTGAATCTAATTCCTTTCCCAAAGTTTTCTGCCATATTTGCACTGACTGCAAAGGCCAAAATCCACCTTCCAGTCCTCCTACCAGATAGCTCTGTCTCAGACCAGGGTCCTGAGATATATTGCCACCACTGTTCCTTCAGGCACTGGATAAAGCTTTGGATGAGGCCTGAAGACTTACATATGCAAGCTTCACAGCTTCTTATGAGAGTGAACAGGGTAGGCACCTTACGACCCTTCAGGTAGCAGGCTGAGATGGCCACAGAATAAAACATGTAAGTGGCTGCAGTCTTTGTGTGTTCAAACACCCCTGTTGCATTTTTACTCTATGAAATATTCACTGTGACCATCCTCCTAGATGGTGATGAGTGTTAGGCTCTTCCAGCTCTTTGCTTGAAGGAAGATTGCTTTCAGTGACTTACCAGCACTGATAACAACAGTCATTTTGTTGCAGAAATAACATTGAGAGAACTTCTTATGCCCAATTACTAGAGAATGACTTCTTGTTTTGTAGACACAGATCAGAGGGCTTTTTAACCCTCTTTGAGTGGCTGGTCCCATGTTCAATCCTTCCTTTGCCTCCCTGGGGCCTGGGTTAAGGACATCACTAGGATGCTTCCTAGCCTGGTGCGGGCCCTCGAACTATTACCCATTACTGCTTTTCCATGTGGATGGTGATGAAGCTGCAATGCATAGTCCAAGGGTGATCAAAAGACACTTCAGTGACTTGGGATGGTTGGTAAGGGAATCTGGAGCACAGGTTTTTTTTTCATCTCTCCTTCCAGTTGTGGGCAGCAACATTAGAAGAAACAGACAGGCCCAGTCTCTTAATACATGGCTCTGCTCTGTGACTGGTGTCACTGCCATAATTTTGAGTTTTTTGATAATGGGATGGCCTACATGGCACCTGGCTTGCTGTCATCAGATGGGATCCACCTTTCTCAAAAGGGGGAAGAGGGTCTTCGCTTACAAACTAGGTGGTCTTATTGACAGGGCTTTAAACTAGACTTGAAAGGGGAAGGGAGATAGTATTAGGCTTGCCTGTGACAAGGGATAACACGCCAAGGTTAGAAGGGGCAGGAAGCAGCAAGGGCCCTGAGCTTGCTTCTCTGAGACGTGCTGGCTACACTGTAGCACACTTGAAGTCTTATGGAAATGAGCCAGGGGCTCCTGAGGTAATAGAAGCCAACAGGAAAACACCTGTGAAAGATCTCAAAGGAATTAAGGGGTGTTTTTCTAAGAGGGTGACATGGCTGACAGCCCAGCTGAAGTGCCTCTACACCAATGCACACAGCACAGGCAACAAACAGGAGTTGGAAGCCACCATGCTGCTAGAGAGCTATGACCTGGCTGCCATTACTGAAACTTGGTGGGACAAATCCCATGACTGGCATGCAGCTACAGGCTGTTCAGAAGGGATGGAGGACGAAGGAAGGTCAGAGGCGCTGTCTTCTGTGTCAAGAAATGGACAGATTATGAAGAGCTGTCTCTGAAGTATAGCCACAAGCAGCTTGAAAGCTTATGGGTTAGAATCAAGAGACTGCAGCAACAAAGAAAACCTTGTGGTTGGTGTCTATTACAGGCTTCCCAATCAAGGGGAGTCTATTGATGAAGCCTTCTTACTCCAGCTATAGAGACATTTGTGCTAGAAGGCTGTTGTCCTGCTGGGAGACTTCAACCAACCCAGCACCTACTGGAAAAGTAGCATGGCAAGCTGTAGGCAATCAGAAGACTACTGGAGTGCACCAAGGATAACATCTTAAGCCAGGTAATAGACAGCCCTACCAGACGGGATGAGATACTGGACCTCACAGTCACCAACACAAGTGAGCTAATTGGTGACGTCAGGATTAGGTGCAGCTTGGGCTGCAGTGATCATGCACTGGTGGAGTTCACAATCCTGAGGGATATGGGGCAGGCGAAGAGAAGAAATTTATCACAGTGAGGGTGGTGAAACACTGGCACAAGTTGCCCAAAAAAGTGGTAGATGCCCCATCTCTGGAAACATTCAAGGTCAGGTTGGACGGGGCTCTGAACAACCCGATCTAGCTGAAGATGTCCCTGCTCGTTGCAGGGGGGTTGGACTAGATGACCTTTATAAAGGTCCCTTCCAACCAAAACTATTCTATGATTCCATGAAGAGACTGACACTTGCCATAGACTTGTGAATGTTTTCTGTTTTCCAGCCTCATTGCACATAGCTTGCCCATTCAGGAGGTTTCGCTGGAGACTACTCACATAGCCTTTCTTCAGTGAAGCACATGAATAGGTGAGATCAGCTGCTAAAGCTGCATGCAGCATCCTTCCGTACATGACTCAGGTTCAGTAGCTAAAAGGTTTGCTTAGTCAGTCCAGTTTCAAATGGAACTATCAAACTCTGTTCACCAGGTGAAAGTTTGAATGCCTGGAGAAGATCTCAGCTCTTGCAGAGGCTCTCTTGCCTGATTCTTGTCAGGGCTTTTCTGCAGATATTGCAGAAGGAAAGTTTTCTGCTCTGAATGTGGCAAGGCACAATTACCAGACATAGTATGTGTGGGCTACAAACCCTGAAAAATACTCATTGACTTTAAGTAACCTACTGTTTCCATGCCTTTGATGTGGATATTGGGGAAAGCAACTCAAAAATATTTCTGTTACACACCTTCAGGGTGTAGGGGGAAGTGTGGGGTTTTTTTCTCTTCTCCCCCCACGCCATTTTTTTTTCTTTCCCCAAACTACTGAAAATGCAATGAAATCTAAAGAGCCTGTAGTTTCTTGTATCTAAAGCACAATAACAAAATAAAACTAGGATAGTCATAAGCCCTCTGAGGAAATGAGATACCACAAAAAGTATATGTTTGCCCCTCTTTTCAGAATTTTATGAAGGATGTTCAGTACCAACCATTGAGACTAGCAAGTAATTTATTACAGCTTTGGGCACTTCTATGGCCTCTAGTTCCTCATGCAGAAATGAGATATCTTTGGTCTTCCTGCTAAATAAGCTAATATTATTTACATTTTTAAAGTAAATTTCTTAAAAATACACATGCTGTTATGGTGGTTTTGTAGAAGAATGTCCAAGTTCTGAAAAATCAGTTACAGTATGTCATGAACAGTTTGCTTGGATGAGTATATTTTACTTCAGTTCTTATTAGGGAGAAATAAGGTTTTAATTCTTTTGAACAAAATATAAGCTAAGCAAACTATAAAACACACGAAAAGTAAATGGAATATATTCTGCCTCAGTCAGCAGACTGGCCAGTCTCAGCACCCTGTGTTAAGATACTCAGGGGTCTGTCCAGTTCTTGAGTACATGAATATATATTGCAACTTTTTTTACGGTTATGTGGTGCTAGCAGCCCGACAGTATTATGAAAAATTATAAAAAAGATACACAACAACAACCAATGATGGTTGTTTTGCAACCGATGAGACCAAAGGGACAAAAAATTGTTGAAAAATATCAATTATATGAAATTTCTTACCTTGCATATCTGAGATGCATACAGCAAAAGCTTCTTGTGGTCCAGCCTCTCCTTGTGTTTCTGCAGATAATCTCGTAAACTTCCGTATGGTAAGTATTCCATAATTAATCTTAGATTCCTACGACCTTTCACAACAACAACAACAAAATAGATTTGATTTTCAGTAATCTTCCAATGACAAGTTTTGAAATATATTTACAAATACCTATGAACAGAAGTAATAGAAAATAATCTTAATACCAAAAAACTAATTTATGTACATCACTATGCAATTCTTCATATATTTGTTAATTGCATGTGTTCACTAAACACCATTTATTTAAACGAAACAATAATGTGGATACGTTTGTTATACAGAGCATCACTAATCAAAATTATACTTTAGCTACTATTGCTAAAGCAAAGCAAAAGTGCCACATGTGTATATTTGCGTTTATGCAACATTCTTCTTTTTACAGCAAGATCCTGGGCAGAAGCCATGCTTTCATTCATCGACTTTAACAGCATGAACAATTCACTCAAACACATCCATTTCTGAAACTTTTTCCTGCCTAGTCTTTTACTGTATAGGGTGTACAAGAACTGGTAATATCCACTCTAGGACTTTACATTGAGCAAAAACCAACAGTTGCAAAATGGTTGCATTTTCCTACTTAACCCTAAATTCTTTTCTAGGAAGACTTTTATGCTTTAAGATAAAGAAACTGAGTAGCCAGTCAAAATAGTACTTTCTCTAAATCAATCAAATTATGCAATGAGTTAACTGAATAAAATGTCCACCTTGTACCGAGAAGTAGTATGTGACAAGACACTACTTCCTTTGGTTTGTAGTCTCTAAGTTCTGGTAAAGTTAGGACAAGTCAGTGACTTTCATAAACACTTACCTCTCTGAATTTCTCAGTATGCATACTTAGATGTACACCTGAATTCAATATAGCACATACCTGCACTGTAGCATACTCCTTTGTATTTAACAATGTTATCATGCTGCAGAGATTTAAGTATTTCAATTTCTCTTTCAAAGTCCCTAAGGTGCTCTTCTGTGCTATGTTGCAGCTTTTTCACCGCCACCACCTCCCCAGTATTATCCTGCAGGGGGTCATACCGGCACATCTCAACACTGCCAAAATTTCCCTGGATCACAAACAGAAATACTAGAATTAAAAACAAGTCCACATCATTGTCTCTTTCTTAGTGCTTGTTCATGCTGCTTCAGTGCTCGCTGTAGTAGCATTAAGGTGACCACAATTAATTATTTAAGTGAAATGCCACAAAACCTCCCTGAGAGAAAAAAAAAGGAGTGCAGGATCACAGGTAACAGTTCTGTAATATGGAAACAAACAGCGCAGGAGTAAAGAAGGACAAGGAGAGGGGGTGATGTCCATTCATTTTCTCCCCTTTCTTCACATATTTCCACTTTCACTTCCAAACTGTTAGTTGGGATACTCCTTTTCCAGCACTTGCAGAACCCCCTACATTTACGTTCCTCCTGGCTCTTAATGTTCCTCTGTTTCTTGGTGGTTCCTCCCCCATTTGTTTCAATGTTCTACCTTCTTCCCTTTCTCTGTTTGTATTTTCTTTATCTTCCTTTACGCAGCCATCACCTACCACTGTTCCTCTCGCTATGCTACCATTGTTCATAGTCAACAATGAACCATCTCCAAATAGAAGTAGTTCTGCTACTTTGCTTTCAGGCTTGCTTTCACTAATACTTGAAGTCAAAGGAATATATAGCTATCATGCCAATAAAAAACATAAACCAGCAGGGAACCATTCTGGAAAAATAGACTTGGTCATCTGTCTAGGCATGCTTTCAACACAGCCAGACTGCAAGGACTTGCAAAACTAGTAATCAAATGCTGATTTATAAAGCTTAAGTAGTTCAAGACCTACATATATCTCAAAAACTTTACTGAGTTTAGGGAATTCAGACTTCTCAGACTGTGCATGCACAAAAAACCCCAACCCTACTAGTTCTAAGCAAGATTGCTCTGGAGCTTTTTAAATTGAATATCAAGTATAAAAAGAAAAAGAAACACAAAAAAAAGATTATGTCAGAGGTAGCTCTGCATTACTGAAAAAGATATTACCCTATTGGTGTGACTGGATTCATTGTACAGATCAACTACCTTTCTTCTAATGATATTGTGAAACCGGAAAAAGATCTAAAAGGAACCACATGTTGTGGTCAGATATGACTGAAATTATTAATTTCTGTAACAGAAGCTTCAATGTAAATAATGTATATGGGGTCATTGGAAGATAACTGAAAAAGATACTTCTTTCCTAGGCAGTTCAAGAATTTCAAAATATCTTACCTTGCCAAGTTGCTGTAAAAACTTAAGATGTCTTTCTTCAAATTGTGTTGGGTCCCGATCTTCAAAAGCACCAGAAAATCCAAGTGCTCCAATTCTCATATTTGGCAACATATCACTTTCTGTCAATAGCTCATAATCTGAGGTCCAGGAGGAAAAAGGGAAGACAGAAAGGGAACAGGAGGCACAGAGAAGCAAATAGGAGACTAAAGAAACTTATTACAAACACAGCATGTTCCACCTTTGCTTGGCATACCCCAAGCTCAGAGTATTAACAACCACCTTAATTTCTATATAGTAATTTGCAGTCAAAGACAGAGGTGTATTACAAAAAAGCCAAATCACTTGTCTTGACCTGTAGCAAGTCTTGCTTTAATTTCCCAATTTTTCCTTTTTGCAGGTCTATTGTACTTAAAATTTAGCAACTATTGTGCAACATCTCCACTACTGCACAGGGAGGAAACGTAAACTTTTTAAGGGCTTGTGATAACATGCATCTTCCACTTGGAAAAAAGCAAGATACCTATTTACAGCATCAAGAGAAAAAAGACCATCACAAACATAACATACTTGGATAAGAGACTAGAATGTTCGGGATAGACAAACTAGAAAACTGCTTTGAATGATAATGCTAACTTTGAATGTGCTCTCTTTTAGAACAAACTAAAAAGCAGTAACGTATAAACTTAGTTTATTGGGGCTGCTTTGGAGAGTGATTGTGAATCAACATACCAAAGAGTAAGGCACCATATGAAAATGAACGAATAGTAATTAAGGTTCTTTTTGTCTAGTGTGTTGTTGTACCACAGACTCACCTGGAGTGAACAAACTATTCAAGTCACGAATAATTGCTCTAAATGAAGGCCTGAAATCTGGCTCATAATCCATACAGTTGTTTATAAGGTTTGCTAGTTCTGTCCAGTTGGGAGCAGGAAGCTGGTGCCTATCTTCATAAAACTGTAGTTTCTATAATTAAATAGATAAAAATAATTTTAATATACAACCGTGAAGAGTTGCAGAAGCCTTAACACTCTCACCAGGGCAGCCAAAAAATACAGCTCTCAACCTAGACTTGTTATATGACTGGTCATACATCTGGCCAATTTATGTCAAAAGCCAAGGCTGACAATGTAGCAAGACTGACATAATTTAGAGTAATCAGTTCAGAAATTCCCAGTCAGTCACTGGTGGAAGATAAGAAAACAGAGAAAGATAAATGTAAAGATTGTGTCTCCTTTGTTGGTAATTTCATAAAACCTCACTGGATGGGTCCAGCAGAAAATTCTATCCACCTGATCTGGCTGAGCTCCTCCAGTTGTAAAAAGCTTCATGAGTATTATGAAAGAATGTGGATTAGTACAACAGAGAAGGTAACTTCTGAACTACCCAGATGTCTATAAGCTAGGTCTGGGTAGACCTTTGAGTTTATGGTAAGAGCTAATTACAACACCTGAGAAATCAGATCAGACTTTGTGAAAAGGCAACAGTCCATTTATAAAAATAATACTACAAATCTTTTTGTAGCATAGTAAAGGAAATAATGGTTTTGCTTCCAATTAAGGAAGCAAATAAACAATTAATATTTTTCTGGGATGTGTTCCTCCCACCCCATCCCACCCCTGGCCCCAGTTGAGACAAAGTTAGCATTTCTGATGTAGCTAAAATTGTCTGCAACACGCAAATCTTACAGTATTTAAGATGTTCAATTACTAGAATAATGCAAATTAAAATCCATGTACATTGTCAGGAACACTTTTTGTTTAAAGTGCAACAGAAGCAATAAAGCAACAAAGCAACAGAAACATGAACAAGACAATACTGCCAATGCTGTATTTTGTCCCCATAAAAATAAAAAACAACACAAAATCAAGCCTCAAATCATCACTTTTGATCATTACCTACCAGTAAAAGTGTCCTTTTCCTACAGCAGTCATGGGTCACACCACCTTACATACTGATATAGTTACAACAGCAAATGTTTTAAATTAGAAGTGTCCCAAGAACTGTTGTGACTGCGGACCCAGTAATACTTACTCTTGAACAATCCAGTGCACTCAGAGGTTTGTCTCCTCCACTGCAGATTTCCCACAAAGTAGTACCAAAACTCCATTTGTCTGTGGCCAGGCTTAATTGTTTGGGATTCTCAATACATTCAGGTGGAACCCATGGTATTCTCTCAAGAAGAACTGTGCAATCACACAAAGGAAGCAACATGTTAAGGTGGATAATAAAACCATAAAAGTCTATAACATACTTGATTTCATAAAACTGACTTTAGTATACATAGGTATTTCATTCTGTAATGTGCTTATAATACCTTTCCAAGTTTTTATAACTCCCTGAAAAAATAAGCTACAGAATACATACAAAAAGAATATTTATGAATCAGAATGGAGGACCATTAGTTTTATTGTAAAGTGAGTCTAATGCTATAAAACTGCCTTAACATCATTTCCACATTATATTTTTGCTCCGACTTGTTATTTCCCCCAATGTTTCCAAGATTTAGTAGCTACCACAAAGGAACTAGATGGGAAAGAGCAAAGAGTACTTTGCTAGTGGTTGGCAAATTATGGCATAGCAAGAGACACCGCAGGAATTTCACACTATTTGATTTTTAAACTTTTGATACTGATTGTAGTAACAAGTTAAAAGATGGTACTGTACTGATGTAGATTTAGAGCTCCTTAAAATGAGATCTTGTAAGATTAATGTAGGCTTCTCATTTAAAAAGGGAGAGTTTAAATAGTTCATTAGAAAATAATGACACTGCATTGCTTATAGTCTCTTAGATGCATTATTTCTTTTGACATGTATAAAATCATCAAGTATAAAGTGTGTTCATTTTTCCAAAATGATTTAAAAGACTAGATAAAGATTAGTATGTTTAATTCAGTTTCATTAGCATAACAATCTTGCACACACTTTTCATTTCCTTCATTTTGCTGTTTATAAAGCATTAGAACAGCCTCAAAAGGCAAATGATAATCCAGTATCTTTAGCATCATCAAGTGGCTTCAGGTATTCACCAAGAAATGCACTGAAAATGATTTTCAGCAGCCAGGCAGCACTGTCAAAAGTGCATTTACTTTCAACTCTGAAAGTTTTTCCAAGCTATAAAATACAATTTAATCTTGATCAATAATAGGAGACTAAGTCCAGCAGCTACCTGCAGATGCAACAGACTTACTCATAGTACATTATAGCATACTAACAGTACTACCAGTGGAAAAAAAAAGGTGAAAATGAGAACAGCAGGAAAAAAAACCTCCCACAATGTAGAGTTGTGGCTTTATTTCCTGTAGCTATTTGGTGATAAAGAAGATACACTCAAAACTGTTGACTAGGACTGCAGAAATTACTTTAAAGTGACAGATGGATGAAGGAACTTACTACAATAGAAACACCTTAGATGGTCGTCAGAAGAAAAAACAACCCAAACTTATTTTTCAAGTCAGAAGCATTAAACAAGAAAGCTTACACAAAGACTTACTATCTCTTGGCAAAACTGTAATACTAATGCCAGGATCACTTAGTTTTATAAACGGAAGGTTTCCAGACTTCCTGTCTTCCTCTCTGATAAGTAAGATGTTTTTTGCACAGACATTCCCATGAACAAGGCCTTTATCCTCCTATGAACAGAAATGCATCTTTCACATACTGACAAAAAATTCCTACGGTTGAAAAGGTATTTAAAAACAAACACTTTACAGCATGAGGAAAACATCATCAGAGAAAATACTGATTGTAGATTAAGTTGATCAAATCTCAGACATTTCATGAGTTCCTCTCAAAGTTACAGTTTCTAGCCAATTTTCATTTTAATTATCTACCTAAAGTTTCAAGTTTAAAACTATTTGATGTACTTTAACTCAGAAGAATGCTGATGCATCAGTATGATTCATTTAAAACAAATATAAGAACATTTAAACTGTTAAAAGGGAAGATTAATCTAATACCATATTGTGTCTCGAATAATGCTCTTTATGTTAAATTACACAGAATGTAATGTTGGGACCTAATGCACAAAAAGAATGTACTAGCAGTTTGAACAGTACAATGTTTTCCCCTCCCAGTAGTTAACTACTAACACTACCAGGAAATACTTTAAGTTCAGCTGAGGTGATCATGAGCTGAGGTGGGAAAACTGGGAAGGACTGGTTCTGGGGTAAGGGGGAAAACAAATAATTACTGGAAATGTGGTTTTATTTCACACCAAAACATAAAGTATTAAAAAAAGAATGGGAAATTCAATTACACTTCAGTTACATTTTGTGCAAGACAGAAATATCTGTTCTTGGCTATCCACTATCTGGTATATGGCCAGCCTATTTTCAAATACCCTCTAGAGTTTCTAGTAGGGTAATAGCTCAGCTGTTCTACATGTATTAGCCTGAAACACTTGAATTCAGCGATTAACAAAACTGAAGAATAAACTACTTACCAGAAAATGCATGGCTAATGCCAACTGTTTGGCTACTTCCAGCTTCCACAAGATATTGATAACATTTTTGTTCTTTTTCAAATATGTGTCCAAGGATCCAAATTTTACATACTCTTGTACAAGGATGTCTGATTTAAAACGGTTTAAAAAAAGTAACAATTAAAACCAACATGAAATAATGGAATTTCAGGACAGATTCATTACTCTAGTACTACCCATCTATTTCTTTGATACCTTGCTGGTGAACTAACTATAAATTTGAAGCTATATGACATCTGAGTATTGCCACAAATATTCTATGTTCTTTATATTTCTTCAGGGTGTGGCAGTTAGCCTAATTTCTTCTCAAATGCAAAATTACTACATTTAATCATATTTACAGAATAGGTTCCCACCTTAACAAATCCAGTGAGCATCCTTCCACCCTCAGTTGAAAGGCACAATAAATAACATGACTTCTCATAAAGCAAAATAGTATACAGCAATATCAATTGAGTCAAACAATATTCAAATCATTAATTTCATAGTTGTTTACAGCCTATATTCTTAGTGAAAAATATGATGCTTTCCTGACAAAAGACAGTCTTTTTGAAAACCAACTAATATTTGCACTAAAAAAAATTGGTGTATATATATGACAATATATATGACATATGCCTTCAAGCATCCAGCAAATAACCGAAGAAACACGATCTATTTCATAATACTGCACAGATTTCATCAGTTTCAATACAACAATTTCAAACTGCATGACTGAACTCTTGCCTTCAGCTGCAAGATGCTCACATTCCCATGCTTCTCATTTAGACGCTAAAGACACTAGAAAGTACTGGTATTGTATTTAGTTATAACAAATAAAGTGATTTTTATAATAAATTCATTTTGTAGTCAGCAAACTTTTTTTTTACTATTATGTGAACCAATTTTCACCAAATCTGTACACCAAGTATGTAACTCACAGAAAAAATAAGAGTACCTCTTCCTGTTTCTTAGTAACTGCCTCTTACTAGACTGTAATAAGTCTCTTGCCTTCAGAAATAGAACTGTCTAGAGAGGGCAACTGTGATATAAAGGAGAAATAAGTAACCATATACATCTTGAGATAATTTTTTTTTTAATTATACATATGGTCTATCTGAAATTTTATATATACTCCCCATGCATGATATAGTGAATAAACTAGAAAAAACACTCTTGGGCATTTTTGTGAAGAAAATTGTGTAACAACTTCTTGGCCAAACATGGTGCCGTCCCTTTTCTAGCCTCCTAAGAAAAGCAGCTCCTGATACAGAATCCACACTCCCTTTCACAAATTCCTTCTCTCAGTGCAGGCAAGCATCTACATAATATGCTTATACAGTTATTATAAAATGCTTCCTTTTGTTACAAATGTCTAATCACATTAAAAAAATGGTTTTAGGGCAAACTAACATTTCTGCCCAAAAACTGAATGAAGAGGAAAAACTGGCAAAGTGAGACCCAATAGTGCATATTCGAAGATAGCAAACATAGGTATATGACAACCATCCAAAATTAAGATTTCATCACAAAATGTTATAAATGTATTTCAGATGTTCTTAAAAAAACCCCTATTAACATATAGTCACAATGCAGTTGACAACGCAAAGATTTTACCTTTAACATTTTGTGGTGTTTTTGTTGAAATACTGGGACCTCATGTTTTCAGATGGGATCTCTAAAGCAAACTTCCCAAAGCTATATTTGTGTTCCAAAGTCAGCACATGTGTGGGAAAGGGTGGCAGTTTCTGTGTTTCTGATCACAGTAAATGAAGATTTTCTGAGGTAGCCAAGCACTTTCCTTTCTAGCTAACCACAATGGATACAATGTAGGGGTGCAATTTTTCTGGCATTTCAAAAGCTCGTTTCATAAGTTCAGCAAAAATTTGCAAAAGTGAGATTTTCAGATAGAACAGACATGACTGAGTTATTTACAGAGGTTACTATTCACACTGACTGTATTTACACAATTTTTCCATTTTCTTTGTTATGAGCATATTAACTGTTTCTCAGACACCAAGACTAATACTACTGCAATATGAAAATGTATTGGGTGTCCAGGTGGTGTGACAGGTTGTTTTGTTTTGGGGTTTTTTTTCCCCTGCTTTTATCCAGAACCAATGGCAAACTCTAATGACAGCTGTATAAAATTAGTACAAAAAGATAATTAATTTCTACTTACTCTCCTCTCCACATACGCAGACTCCATAATTTAACACCAAATGTTTGTAAGAAAGCTGGCTCATCATACTTGCTGCCTCAAAGAAGGACTTTGAGGAAAGAGAGAGAGATTGAGAGAGAATAAGTGTCAGTGAAAACAACCCCCCAAACGTTAGAGAGAGACTGAGAGATACAATAGATGTTAGTGAAAACAAACCCCTCAAACATTACATGATTTCTAATAAATTTATTGAAAGCATGTGCATTTTTAAAAACATTTCAACTTCCATCTCCTTGCAAAGACCCTAACATATCTTATATTTTTGTGGTTGGTTTAGTTTTTGTTTTGTTTTTTTTAAAATAACTGATAATCCACATTCCAGAGAGGTTAGCAATCTCTTTCTGCAGGCAGGTGTATCTCCACATTTTTAAAAGAATCTTTGCTTCCATGTCAGTTAACTAAGTAAAGTAAAACACAGAGAAATTCATGACGCACTATTCAGTTTCCAATTTATTCTTTCATAATGCACTACTTGGTTTCCAATTTATTTCTTCATAGCACATTATTAAGTTAAAAGACAACAAGTATTATATTACTAATCTGCTACTCCAAGACCTTACCTAACCTTGTCAGGAAGGTTTCAGTTGCTTTTATTTCTTTAGCCAGTGGCAACTCCAACTACATTTGCTTGTGTACTGACTATTCACACAACAAAACAAGGTCAAAATTAGCACATTTTCCTCCTGGTGACTGCATTTGTATTTCTGTACTCTTAATCCTTTTAACAACTGATTTTCACTTACCTTTAGAATGTAAATACATTACCCAACTTATTAAAATTAAAACATGGGTTATAGTTTCTTTATTGTTTTCAATTGCACAAAGTGTATGCCTACATTGCTTATGAATATTAGCTATCCAAAATGTCCTTTTCTTTTCTGATTACATTTTCATATAGATTCGTCTTAAGTAATTGAAAAGTTCAGTAAACAATGGACTGCTTCTCTTGGCTTGCTGTAAATACAGCTAGATTAATTAGGAATTTGATACAATCATATAATCAAAATAAACAATACACAGCCATATAAAGTTACATTTATTAAACGCTACTACATCTTGTTAAAATCTTTAAAATTAAATTCTCACAGACACAGTCCTGGGCTCAATCACATCACCAGTGTATTAGTTTTTGCACAAAAGCATTTCAAGTTTGCTCACAGCTTCACTCAGTGAAAAGTACAGATGATCCTATAAATGACAAGTGTTTATCATACATAAACACTTCTGTTTTTTTATGACTTAATGTCTAATGTTCATTTTACTGGTGGGTCAGTATGACTCCAGAATATTGGAGACAGTCTACCAAAAGAAAGTAATTTTCAATAAATGTTGGTTGCTCATCTATATGTCATGAATTTACTGGTAAAGACAATTCTGTGGCAACACGACGTCTCCTGTGCTACTTGTATCAATCAAAAGAAACCGCTCTCTGGCTCTCAGTGGGTAGCTCTGAATTCTCTGATGGGTGGTGGGAGAGGGGAAATAAGATACATAAGGTGTACTTCCCAAAGCCAGTCTTAAATCCACCCTCCCAGAGTCACAAGTCCAGGAATGAGCTTGGTTCAATGCACAACCCTCTACCATACAGCAAATACTTGTTTATTGTAAGAAAAGTAATGCTCAACATCGCATGGACAAACATTATATAGCAGTCAACAATCACACCAACCTCAGAGTAGTTTCTGTGCACTTTATCCAGCACCTTTAAAAGAACTTCAGTTTGATGGAGCTGGCCATAGTCTCCCACTTCTTTCCTTACACCTTTGAAAATCTTAGTAAACGTACCCTGTCCGAGACTCTCCTCCTAAAAGACAGGAGGGATGCAGATTAGGAAAAAAAAATTCCAAAAACTCTGCCTGTTTTGCAAAAGGTCTCTTGAACAACAATCCTAAGTAATGCATATGCAAATCATTACAGCTAGCACACCTCTGGAGTCAGATTGAGGGGACAAGGAAGCAACTATATCAGAAACAGCTTAAATCTTTGCTTATTTTTTGTCGACTCCTCAAGGATCTCAGAAAATAACCTGCTGCAACACAGAGGAAGGAATTGCTGTTACTAAGATGTATTTAGACATCCCTAGAAGTAAAGAAAATAACTGGTATTGCAGTCAAAACAACATATTTAAGAAAACCCCAATTATTTGTATTAATGGAAAATTTTATAAAGTTCTTTTCTCTCACAGCTCTAAGGAAAGATTACAGCAAAATCCCCCAGTTCAGGTAAGGCTCTTTTAAATATATATGGAGTTTTTTAAAACTTAGTGTGTGTTAAACGAACGATCTGCAGAGGAAGAAGCAACTTACAAATATCAAGTCCTCATTCCGGATTTTGTGAAAGACCATCTGGTTGACATTATTGTGTCTCTGTAGCGTAGGTGATGAAGGTACATCAGAAACACTATTGCTTCTGAAGACTAGGAGATTTGATTTATCTGGGAGAAGAAAGAGGGTGGGGAAAAGAAAAACAAATTAAATTTGTAAAATATAAAACTAAAACAGTGTATTTCAGAAAGATTACTAATGAGAAGCTGTTAAACCAACAAAAAGCCGATACCACTTTGCAATCAGTCTATTAAAAAAGCCACAGTATTTCATTAAACAAATTCAAAGTCTGATTTTTTTCTAATCAGCAAAAACATTTAAGTTCAATTAGCTGTTTTAAGTTTCTTAAGTACTCTTACTTTTGACAAACATTCTGAAAATATTCCTGCCTCCTTTCACATTTTAACTTCTGCTGTATTTGTAGCAACAAACAGGAATGCAAAATGGGGATATAAGTCACCTTCTTCTTTTATATTACAAAGTCATTCTGATACCTGTATAAAGGTTTTAAGTATTTTTGCCCTGGCAGCACTTTAGTGATCCTCTTTGCCTTATGTTTACCAGAATAACTATTCATTGAGTGATTTTGAAAAAAGGCTCTCCACGAAGTACAACAGGTGTGTTACTAAAATTAAAGCTGATAGGTTGTATTTGAGGGTGTATGCATGCATGCGCAATTATATTTATTCAATAATTTATAATTCTGATGCATACACATTTTTTGTTTTGATGGAAATAAGGTTTTGTTTGATGGAAATAAGAATAAAATTATTCTCTGTAGTGTGCATAAGCATTTACTTTTCAAATCTTTTCTAGCTTTTGAATCCATGGGCTAATTTCAATCAAATTGGAGAGAAGTAAAAGTGACATCAAATAGTGTGTTCTCTCAAGTTGTCATTTAATAAGGGACTTGGATAGAGACAAAGACTAACTAAGATTAACTGTAAGTAGTACTACTTATAACAGGCAAAAAGGGCAGATGTTATAAAATTCATAATGGAGAAAGATATTACGAATATCAAAGACAGGCAAAAACCTTTAATGTAAATTCAAGAAAAACCCACTCCTCAGACAGTAGCTCTATTCTATGTGCATCTTTCAGTGTTAAAAAGAAGTTGAAATCACACTGCAGCCTTGGCATAGTTCAGCTAAGATATCAACAAACAATGAAAGAAATTCATTGGCGTTATTGATTCCATTGCTTATGGAGTTATCCTTAGTGAGGAATGACACATTCAGTAGTTCTTTCCTTCCAAAGACATGAAAACACTTGATTGAAGAAGAAATGCTGCTGCATACAACCACTACAAGTAAGAAACCAGTTTTGCTTCTTATCATGAAACTGGCTACCATGATTCTTTCTGGAAGACCATCTTATAACGAAGTAGTATTTGGCAGATGCTAGGACTGAAAACTGTTGACTAAGAAGATGAACAAGTCAGTCAGTGAAATTTAAAAAAAACCTCACAAACATATATCTACCTACCTGAGAGTCATTTAATGTTAACTTATTTTTAAATCTTTAATCAGAAATTGGAAACCCTTCTGCTTAGAAATAATCTTTCTCTTACCTTTTGGTTTTGGAGGACAGCATTTGATGAACTGGAAAATTATGCTGTCTGAACGGACAGTTTCTGTCTGGTAACAGGTCAACAGATCCTTAAGATTACCAAAACTTCTCTTGGTTCCACTAAGATTATATTCTCCGTTCTCATTCTTCGTAATTAAGCAGTGCTTATAATCAGTGGTATTCTCACGCTGCAGAGATTTTTTCCATTAAAAATAAAATTGATCAATATTTGGTATTTGAAAGTTTGTTTAAATGTATAGCACCCTAATAACTAAAGAAAGAATGCTTCAAAATATTACAGTAAACTTTTATTTTGTTCTCATTATGTAATACTGATTCTGAGAAAACATTCTGTTCCCATTACGGAATTAGCATGTTGATGATGAGAAAAACAAATGTTACAATATCTGCAAAGATGGAGCTGAGAAAAGAGATAATGGATCCTAGGGGAAAAAAAAAAAAAAATCTTTCAGAGCTAGTAATGAAAGATTCTTCACCCTTGGGGATACTACCCCTTGCACATGAGGTAATATCGAAACAAAATTTTGTTGGAAGCAATAGCCCAAATGCTCATGTTCCATGTTATTTTGGACAGCATTTGGAGATCTCAGCTGCATTTCTACTTTTCTGTCATCTGCAGCACAGTTCTAAGCAATTAGTTCTTAGCACAGATTTTCAATATGCACTGAATTAATTATACAATGAGTCTTGAAAAGATCACATTAAAGATTTTTAACTAAGAGGAGCTCTTAATAGTGCTTTCATGGTCCTTCACATCAACATTGTGGCAGCCTTTCAGTTGGGCTTATAAGAAAGATGGGGACAGATTTTTTAGCAGGGCCTGTAGCAACAGGATGAGGGTTAATGGTTTTAAACTGGAAGAGGGCAGGTTCAGACTAGGTAGAAGGAAGAAATTTTTCACAATGAGGGTGGAGAAACAGTGGCACAGGTTGCCCAGAGAGATAGATGCCTCATCCCTGGAAACATTCAAGGTCAGGTTGGATGGGGCTCTGAGTAACCTGCTCTAGCTGAAGATGTCCCTGCTCATTTGCAGAGGGGTTGGACTAAGATGACCTTTAAAGGTCCCTTCCAACCCAAACTATTCTATGATTCTATGAAATTCTGAATCTCAAAAGCCTTCTGACAGCTTGCCCAGAAAGACTCAGAACAAGCAAAAAACCAAAACCAAAACCAACAATATGGCTAGGTCACTTAATGGCAGGCTTAACTCACAAGCTTGACTCTCAGACTTTGACTTTCTAAGCTTGCTCAGGGACTGATCTCTTCGTCAAAAAATTCCCTATCAAACACACTTCACTGACTGGACATAAAATTTTTGTGAAACTTATCTTAAAATGGCTGTTTACTTCTCGATCCACACATCAACCTTATTTTGTCATTGTCAGAGATGTACAGGATTTAGCAAAATTGCTAGCTTGCTTCAAACCAGCAGCAAAATCCATGTATGACCTTCCCTAGTTAAAAGCCCAAAGGTAGCTCTGTTAATTTGAGAGAAGCTTATCCCTGGAACCAGATCATAAAATTATATAATAGCAATATTAAAAGTACTGTATTATCACTAACTGCAATCTCACAGAAGAGAGGTCATCTGGTCCTTTAGCTGCATGAGAATTGCAGGCATTTCAAGGGTGGCTCCCACTCTACCTAACACCAGATACCCAGCAGGAGATCTGTATTGACGTAACAGCTGCCAAACAACCTGGCTGGCCCAACACTGGGCATGGGAACAGGACCCAAACCCAGAACCACCTGTGGAGAGACTCTCAGTTCACAAAGGGCTGTATACTCAGTCTAACTACGCCCTATTCAGGAGGGGGAAGAAAGGGAGTAGGCAGAAATCCAAGGAAAAAAAGCAACTAAAAAACCCCAAACCTTAAAAAAAACAAAACCAAAACCAAATGGCTGTTCCACCCAAACATTTACTGAAGTCTCAAGAATCATGTCACTATCCCTCAAACTCTCAAGCTCTCTTCCCTCCACCTGTCTTGTTCTCCTAGGCATATGGTATGTGTCGTTAGAGGTTCTTTACCATACAAGTATTTTGAATGACCTGAAAGCTGGTCAGTCTGACAGAAGTAGCCATAGAATACACATATCAGACAAACATTCTGAAGAGAAAATTCAGAATCATTTACTGAACATGCCAGGCTTATTATAACGCAGTAAAAATTATACAGGTACAATACAAACCTCTATAGCAAAGGTGAGGAAGTATTTTTTAAAATCTTTAGGACTGCAACGAAGAACGTAGAAACCAGTCTGATTACCCGCTTTCTTCAGTTTACTGATAGCAAAGTCCATGCTATAGTAAAAAGAAAATGTTTAATATGGCATACTTTCAAAATCCAGGAACATCAGAGATTGGCCTATGAGCACTATTATCAGATATGGAATACAACTGCAACCCAAACTCTCAGATTTTTACAGCTTCGTTTAACTCAATCTTTTTGTCCCTTTATTTTCCAATATTCAGGGTGGCTGCTTATGTAGAGCGCAGTGTATTAAAAATTCTTCATACTGAAAACACAACAATTATTTATTTGATGAGAAATCTTACAGCCTAAAACATTATATTCTCCTAAGTTTTAGGACTATCTGATATGACTTTCAACATCAATTATGGAAGCAGCTGTAATAAAACTGCCTCATAAGCTAAAATTAGCAAAATATTTGTGTGGGTGAAAAGGGTGGGTTTGCCTTGGGAAAGGGCTAACAAGAAAGAGAAGTTGAAATAAAACATAACCTGTTACTACAAGAACCAGTTTCCTCTTAAACCAGCCTTGCTAACTGACTGTCTCCATCTCAGGGAATGAGGAATAGAAGGGCTTGGAAAGGTCTAGACTCATTGCATATCCTTTTAAACAGCCCTAAATAAAGGTCAATAGACAGCATTATAGTGCATGAATTAGTGCATGCACTAGTGCATGAAATGTGATTAGAACTGTATAGGCCTCCATCCCTCTCCTCCTCCTCCATCTCTCCTGAAGATTATAGCACCTACCCTATTTGTCACTGGGAAATTTACAGAACTATTCTGTATTAGCTGAGTAGACAGTGCTAGTTTCATGCAACATATCTTGCATATATCAGCTTTCAAGCTTTCTGTAGCTAAAGCAAATACCCATTTTATTCTGCCTAACAAAACATTTCTAAAGCTCCCATGTGTACTTTTGCAAACAATAAACAAAACTATATGAATTATTTTAAAAGTTCCATGAAGTTTAAAAAATTTTAATGAAGGTACAAAATTATTCCTCTTAAAAAAACCCACAAAAAGGAAACAAGGAGACAACATTCCTTAAAAACAAACAAAACCTCCAATTTATATGGCTGGCAGTTTACTGCAATCCTTGCTCAAATGCTGAAGAGTGTGTTAGCTGAATTTTCCTTTTTCCTCTTGGCATCTCAGATAACTGCTAGAGGCTGCAGTGAAAACATGAGATCCTCTGTCTATGACACTGCATATTGCTGCCATGGTAGTAACTATAATTCTGTAAAATAAGCATCATGACTTTGCTGCCTGTCTCACTTAAAGAAAAACAGAATTCTAAGAGAAGAAAATTAAAACCAGTATCTTTCAGTTTGTTTTTTATAATATGTCAAGAAGGCATCGTATTTTGCAAAGTGAAGAATAAGAGGAAAAGTGTAAAGCATTTTATGTTACGTGAATGTAATAAATACACATTTCAAGATGTCCATCAGGGCTCACAGTCAACTAATGTTTATCTTTCAAAAATAGTATCATCTTGATACAGTTCTAAAAAATTGCTTACAAAATTGGTCCGTGGCAGTTGCTTTGGATATTTTCAAGGACCGATGGTGGTGCTACTTCTTTACAAAGATAATGGTGGGCATCCGCAGTTAATCTGTAATATCCATCAATTAATGATACAAAGGAGAGGGCTTCTCTTAATGATTGAAATTCAGCCTCCTGTTAAATTGCCAGGGGAAAGTGGAGGGGAGAGGAGAGGGTGCAGGCAGAGGAGAGAGAGAGAAATGCAATTTTTAATACGCAACACAAAATTTCTAGATATGGTGGTGGTATAAAAAAATATAAATATATGCATACATTTAAGATATCCCAACTGTTTTTAACTACTGTTTGGTGCTACCCAAAACTTGTTAGCAATCTTCAAAGTTCAAAATTAAACCCAAATCAAACAAATCTGCCCTAAAAAAACCCCTTCCTCTAGATATACAAAACAGCAGAGGAATGCTGACAAGAGGGAACATTTGAAAGGGAAAAACTGAGCAGATACAACTCATCGTGGCAGACACCTACTGTCCTGGCAACACGGTGCTATTTTTTTCCTAAAGGAAAGCCTTCGCTTATCAGAGATTTACGGGGCTGCCTTCAAGTAGCAAAGAAAAATCTCTAGGGAAGTGTCTGCCCAAAAATTTAGCTAGTAGTCAGCAAAAAGTGGTGTCCTGAGCTCAATCATAGATAGAAGCTGACTTCTAACTGCTATAAAGATAGGAGCAATGGATGGAAGTGGGAAGAAGAATAATGTGGTCAAAGGAAACCGGGGTGTGGAAAAGATCTATGCAGAATACATTGAACAGGTAAGAGCAGGGCAAAATTAAATCCATCTGTAACAACATATTTATTACTGCTAGTAAAGGAAAATATAGATAATTGCATAAAAATACACTCTATTTTCTTAATATTTTGACAGTTGCATCAGAGCATTAAAGGCTTCTTTACTTCAACAGAGAAGTGTTACTCTACCATCTACAGAGTCACACTAGATTTCACTCAATAGCACAGCCAAACAGAACAGGCTTTAGTACGTGCTGCACAAGTTTGCCAATGACATGGGGGACAAACTTAGTGGCTGAACACAATCTTTTGGCAAGTTCTTTGCTGGACAGCAATAAAAAAAGCTGGTGCTTTTGACTGGGTGCCAAAAATTTGTTTGGAGTCTTCAAACCTCGTATTAAAAAGAGGACCTGCGAACAACTCCCTAGTTGTTTCAACATGATCAGAAAACCCACACAGATAACAGACCTAAAAATCCAGCTATTTTAATCAATCCATGCATCCTAAAACTTTAAGTACATTTCTATGATGAATTCTACTAGCTGTGTAACAGGTTAAACTAAATCACAAATTCTAATTTACACATCAGCTAATTCTGGTGTGTAAGGTGTCCAGACACAAATTATAAGCAAAACAGCAGCTACTGCACCTTTTCCTGCTCTACCTTGCTTTTTCATAGCTTTTTTAGACAAGCTCTTAGAAAGTCACTTTTACCCTCAGAAGCATATGCAGTCAAGTACCTAACTACTGCTGTTGAGAGTTTTTAAGAGAATTTTAATGGC
Source organism: Phaethon lepturus (assembly GCF_000687285.1). Taxonomy (NCBI): domain Eukaryota; kingdom Metazoa; phylum Chordata; class Aves; order Phaethontiformes; family Phaethontidae; genus Phaethon; species Phaethon lepturus. Next base: position 52,140 of record NW_010556871.1, read on the forward strand.
TTAAGATTAAGGACGCTTCCTCCACCAATCTGAAATAGTATTATACTCCCAGCATCATAGATGCACACCACAGACACTCCAGCTACTCTTATATTTCAATAAAAAGCCTTGAAAAAATTTCAAATTCTTAACAGGTCATTAATTCTGTGCCATTAATGCAGGAAATTAATGTGAATCATAATTCTACTATAAATGAAAGTAAACCACATCTTTTTTTAAAAATATATCATTAGAGAGACAATAAAATTAGTTAATGCTTATTGAAATATTTTTTGAAATTTTAAAAATTATTATAGAAAAGAAGTACATAAGCTGTACACAGGCTTTTTACACACGCACACACACACACACAGAAAGGAGGTCTCAGCTCACAAACTCCTGAGATGGGTAGACCTGAAGGCCCACAGATCAATCACAAATAAAGGAAGAAACAACTTGTGCTGGGTTTGCATGGCAAGGTTTTGGCAGCGGGCTGGCTGCATGGGTGGCTTCGGTGAGAAGCTGCTAGAAGCTTCCCCCGTGTCCAACACTGCCAGTGCCAGCCAGCTCCAAGATGGACTCGCTGCTGGCCAAGGCTGAGCCCATCAGGGACAGCGGTAGTGCCTCTGGGACAACAAATTTAAGAAGGGGAAAAAAAAACTGCTGCACAACAGCAGCCGGAAGACAGGAGTGAGAATGCGTGAGAGCATCAACTCTGCCAGACACTCAGGTCAGTGCAGAAGGACGAGGAGGTGCTCCAGGCACCAGAGCAGAGATTCCCCTGCAGCCCATGGTGAAGACCATGGTGAGGCAAGCTGTCCCTCCCTGCAGCCCATGGAGCTCCACCCTGGAGCAGATCTCCACCTGCAGCCCGGGGAGGACCCCACGCCAGAGCAGGTGGAGGTACCCAAAGTAGGCTGTGACCCTGTGGAGAGCCCACACTGGAGCAGGTTTGCTGGCAGGACCTGTAACCCCATGGGGGACCCACTAGAACAGTCTGTTCCTGAAGGACAGCAGCCCGTGGAAAGGACCCATGCTGGAGCAGTTTGTGAAGAACTGCAGCCTGTGGGAAGGACACCATGCTGGAGCAGGGGAAGAGTTTGAGGAGGAAGGAGCAGCAGAAACAACATGTGATGAACTGACCACAATCCCCGTCCCCCTGTGCTGCTGTGGGGGAGAAGGTAAGAGAAATTAGGAGTGAAGTTGAGCCTGGGAAGAAGGAGGGGGTGGGAGGAAGGTGTTTTAAAGATTTGGGTTTAATTCTCATTACTCTAGTCTGATTTGAATGGCAATAAGTTAAATTAATTTCCCTGAGTCGAATCTGTGACAGTAATTGGTGAATGATCTCTCCCTGTCCTTACCTCGACCTATGAGCCCTTTGTCATATTTTTTTCACCATGTCGAGTTGAGGAGGGGGTTGATAGGGCAGCTTGGTGGGCACCTGGCATCGAGCCAGGGTTAACCCACTTCACAACTGTGTGAGAGTTGTATACCTGCTGGAAAGCCTGACTCAAGTGCAATGCTGGAGCTCAAACTGAAACAACTTTTTTCATTCACGTGTAAAATACTTTAAGATCTTCTTTAAAGAATTTTAAACAGTAAAAGCAGTGACATTAAGTTTGTCCCAATACTAATTTTCTGTGCATCATCATTCTTTCAGAGCATTTTGAAGCCTTTTTCGATGTGTTGGTCACTGGCAGACAGCTTACCATGACAGCATGGAAACAGTATGCTTGATAGCTAAAACCACAGACTCAGGTTTGAGGCTCCAATAAAGAACAGAATAAATCTGTGTATCAGAAATTACCCTAAGCTATAAAAGTCTATTTCTATTTCAGTCCATGAACTTTGAATGCAAAATATCTTTGGTGAAACACTGCTTATACTGCTGAAATGCATTTAGCTTGACCTCATGGTTAATTAACATGGTTATTGGATGTGCAATACTATAAATACCACAGCAATCACATGGTCTGCTCAAAGCAACATCTATTTGAGAAAACAGCAAAGGAAAGTAAACAGACCAGATTCTTGCTGTCTTGTTTGTGAATGGTGACAATTCTTCTCTCACTGGAGCCTTCCTGGCTTGCTTGTTTAATGCTGACATCAATGATATCAGGAAAATCACAGTATGTTTGTAAATCCTGCAATGAATATTGGTTATATAATGTCAGTAATAACAGAAACAGTAACTAAAAACCCCATTTGCAGCATTAGAATTCCTACAATTCTGACCTTGTAAGCCAGCAACAAAGAGGATCATAAAAGCTTAAATATGCCATTACAAATAAAGAAAGGAGTTTTGTGTTTACAAGACCATGTGTGGTTGTTTTTGTTTATTGTAGATATTTATTTGCTCTGTAGTATTTTTTGAGGATTAACGATGGAGTATTTTATTTAATCCCAAAGCGTGGCTTTTTTTTTTTTTTGAGAACTTATTATTAGCATCCCGATTAAAGATGTTCAAAAAGCTTGTTAACAACCCAAAATGTCATCACTTCCTTCACAGTGATACAGGCTGCAAAATCTGATACCAAAGAGGTGGATATAGTAGATAAGGGTCTATAACAAGAAAGGGTCTAAGAGAAGGTTCTACCATCAGTCATGGTCATTACTGACTAGGTAACTTGAAGCACAATCCTAATTACATGGGAAATCCAAGACACATTTTCCTTTGATAGCAAGTTCAGGTAGTTTTTGATACTGGGAATTCTTTACCAGTTCCATCAGTCTTTCACAAGCCAAATTACAAAGCGATAAATCATACTTTGTTTCACTTTCAGCAGAACTTCAGATGCTAAGTAACATCCTCAAATAAAGGTACATTTATCTATCTAAAATTATTCTTCCAAAGCAAATAGATTTTATTAAAGTCAGAATACCCCATTTACATGGCTGCAAGCATATCCTAATACATAGACAGCTGTAATAATCAAGGCTGTAACATTCAGTGATTATCAGCTAGAATAAATCAGCTCAAATGCATTGACATCCCTGAAGCTCTGGTTTTCATCTGGTTGTTGGAAATGTGAACTGGCAAAATAAATTTATTCACAATCTACCCCACATATGTCATTCCTGCCTTCAGAAAATTTAAAAATTTTGTTTCAATTCAGCATCTTAATAAAGATTCATCAGTATAGTTTGCTGAAACAAGAGTTATGATCACATTTACAAGCAGCCTTATTAATTTACTAAGTTTTCATAACCAATTTTATAAACAATTTCTGCACTAGTGAAAATAAATGCAGCCTACATTGTGTCTCTGTCAACAAGTGGGATCATAATGTTGAAAAATTATGAAAAAATTATTTGGCAATCTCTATAGGAAATACAATCTATTTAAACACTACTCTTACTAAAGGCTTGGTTGTCAGGCCCAAACAGCATACTATGCATAAGTTTTGTACACATAAAACTAGAAATTGCAAAATCTGACATTTATGTTAGCTCCTGCCAGAGCAACTGGCACTTACAGGCAACTTAGGAAAGGCAGGGGGCTGACACATAACAACTATGAATGAGGTAACTGGATCTAATGTCAATCTACAAATATTGTAAGAACACGACACTTAAATCTGGGTATGTAATCAGGTTTTTTTTGTTTGGTTAAGTATTACCAAAAAATAGCATTTTTACAAATTATTATAGCACACTGTAAAAATACAACCTTTTGTAGTTTGGTCTCAACTGCTATATATTATGCATCAAAACTAAAACTAGCAAATGCAATTATTTTGGAAAACTGACAAGTGACCCACTTTGCCTTTAATTTTACTTTTCAAAAATTCCCCACAATCTCAATGTACACTGCTATGAGTTTGTATCAGATTCTGGTACATTTGACAAAATGAATAGTCATGCTGGGAAATCACACACAGAAGAAATACTACTGATAAGTGAAAATGCAACAGCACATGATTACTAGCACTTATTGGAACCTTTTAGCATCTAATTCCTGAACAAAGAATATATGGACTCCACAGTCACAGAAACATCACTTGAAATTTGCTAGCTCAGACCCTGGTAGGAGTCTAGCTAGAGCAGGAAAGAGGTATAGGGAAATCCACCTGGTTTTTGGAGTCCTTAAAACCCTGCTTTCAAAAAGAATTTATGGCATTTGTGCATTTTATCTATACCTGGGGGCAGGGTCATTACTTTTTCCACATTGTTTTTTTTTTCACAGTAATGAAGGTCCAGCACTCAATTTTTCATTTGTCAAGCACAGAAGTATTATATGGTCAAGTATTGACTTTCTGCTAATACTTCAGTAAACAACTGATTTTACAATCCTGCACTGCTTAAGTTTTAATCCTGCACTCATTTCTGTGAGCCTCAGCCACACGGAAATTGTATCATCGCTGTGAAGTAAAATTTACCTACCAAATTTACCTGGGGTAAATCAGAACTTCTAATACAAGCTAATCACTCTGTTACATGATAAACTGCACAATTATTAAAATAATAAAAGACATTACCTGCTCTGCCAGTGTCTCACAGTCTTTAAGTTTTCCTCTTGAGCACTGAATTCCACCATTTCCAGTTATTACAATGGTTGCAAAACTTTCCTCTCCAGAAGGATCTCCACCAGGTTCTTTTACTTCAAAAACCTCTGAATAGAAGGCAGACTGAAGGGTTTCCAGATTTATGAGATACTTAAGTTTCAAGTTTCTGGCAGTAGCTTTGCATTGGCCAAACTGTTGTATAAATTTGCGGAACCTGTACCTTATTCTTTTTCGCGTCAAAATGTGGTAGTCTTGGATTTTTGCTCGCACACATTTAGGCAAAAACATCTTGTAGCTGTGAATACATAACCAGCAAAAATACTACTAATTTTATTCATTAAATCCAGCAAAGATAATTAGTTCTGTGCTAAACAAGTCAACATGAAAATGTCTTTTCCTCTAAATGTAGTATGCTATTTCAAATACAGCCCTGTCTCCTTCCATTTTCCCCCTCACTCAGTTTCAACATATATTACATAATGCATTTTCTGTAAATCCAGACATGTCTGTTCCAGTCATTACTGAAGTTTGGAGGTAAGGCAGCAGAAGTTACACAGTTGCTTTGTTTGGTGTAGAAGTTGGAAAGAGGATACTGCACAGATAGAGGCAATTATACGGATAGAGGACAGATTTCCTAGCGGAAAACATGAAGTGGTAGAATACAATAATGTGTTTGGTTCTCACTGAAGTTCCTATAGCACAGTCCATACTCTATATCAAGGGGTAAAAGAGTAGTTTGTCACCTGCAATGAGCTGGCAAATTTGTTGTCTCACTCTGTTTTTCACTCCTCCTGCTAGGTTTCATTAAAAGACAAACACCAGACATTAAGTACTAAGCAAGAGACAGAATTAACTCAGCTGGAGTGGAAACTAAGTAGGTTGATAAACCAAAGTGCATTGATAAATGCAAGCAAATTCAGTAGAGATCTGCGCAAGACGGTTAAAAGTCTGGAGCATATGACATGACACAGAAGAGGCAGGAAGGAGCTTGATTTGTTCAGCCTGGAGAAATGAAGGCTCTAGTAGTCTGTTCTACTAATTGTCTTCAACTAATAGATGGTTATGGAGAAGACTGAATTAGACTCTTCTCAGACATGCACAGTGGAAGGACAAAGACACAACAAAGGGTAACCAGTATCACAGAGGAGACTGATTAGATATGGAGAAAATCATCCTCAGTGAGGGTGATCATACACAGAACAAAGTTGCCCAGAAATATGGTGGATCTCCATCCTGGACATCTTCAAAACTTGACTGGATGAGGCCCTCAGTAACTTCATGTAACTTTTGAAGTTGGCCCTGATCTGAGCTAGGGAGAGAATCTGGTGACTTTCAGGGGTCTCTCCCAACTCAAATTATTGCTTACATCCTTTCCCACATGAGTAGCTGCTGCCTTACCTCTCACTAAGAGAATTAAATCCATGTACCCAAAACCATGAATGGCTATCATGACACAAGTTTTCTATTAATTTCTAGTTTACACTATAGGTAAGTTTATGGAATCATTATGCTAGAATAAATCGTTTGCCAACAGCTGAAAATCTCCCAGATGCCAATATGCAAAAATATTATTTTTAGGTATCAGATAGGTTAAGTATGGAGTCACCTGACTGAATTGTAAATAGCCAGTGGAGTTTGGTCCTTTTCTTTGGCCACTCTCATCATATCCAGAACAGCCATTCCAAGGCATTCTTCTTGTGTTTCGTGAGTAACAGGCATCTGTATCCATCCATCCAAAAAATCATCTCGCCACTGAGAAAGAAGAATGCAAGAAAGCAAATCAAAACTGTTGCACTGCTGCTCATCAAGAAAAGTTTTTTGGGGTGTGGCTTGGGGTTTTTTGTTTGTTTTGTTGTTTTGTTTCTGTTTTTTTATTTTTAAACTGCATTCTTTTGAATTAAACCCTTTGTCCACAAAAAGCTGCACATGTTCATAATGGATACTAGCTACCATCATGCTTAGAAACACTGTTTTCAAAATATTTTTGTTTCAAATCTCAAAGATCCTATAGAGAGGATGTTGTTCTACATTGTGTCAGTCCAAAATAAAGTAACGACCACTGAAAGACTTCCACATGGTAGTGGCACAAGAACGAAGCTACACACTCATTGCTCTCTCCACAACTGCCATTTGAGCTTCATCTTTACCAATTTGCTTTAAAAAATAATCAAGCAAATCGTACCTGTGCAAATAGGTAAGACATGACAACATCATCAAGAACAGGGCTTTCTGCACCTCGAAGAATGCCATATCGATATGCTCTGTTGGTGCCATTGCAATACCAGTGCGGAAAATAAAACCTATTAGGAAATATTTAAGCAATCATCAATAAACAGATACTTTTGCTTACCAACACCAGGCATTATCGCTTTCACAGACATGTAATTAGTGCTGGCTGGTTTGGAGGACCAATATGGAGACCTAGCTAGTGAATGCAAGGTTTTGGATCCAGTTCTTGGTGTCGTAAAGTACTACAACATTTAAGTAGGGCGATAAGCTGTACTCGTAGGAACAAGAGGCTCTGCAAAATTATCCTTACTAATCAGAATATAGAGAATTTTGTGTCACTGTCTTTCGGTTTCCTTTGAGACAGTTCCTAAAGAAACACTCAGGCCACATTATACAATGTCAAGAAACAAAACCTTTTACATAAAGAAAACGGACTGTAGCTTTAGATGTCCACATTCAAAAATCAGGTTAGAGGAAAATGGTTCTATTTGCAGACATCTGCCTGATTACACACGATAATTACTCCGCATTTCAGAACTGCCACTAATTTCAAACAGGCAAGCACAGAAGAGATGAGATGTATCATTATTAAGAAAAATGTTATTTTGCTTCTGCTATATTTTTTATTGTTTGTTTTTTCAATCTGACATGCAAATATATGGTATAGAGACAATCGATAAAATACATTATTCAAATCTACTGCAATAATTTTGATTCTTTTATCTATCTCTTATCTCTTAAGAATCTGTCCATAACTTCTTAGAGAAACTATCGTTCAACTAAGTATCTCATTGTTTGTGTTTTCTCACATTGTTTTACCATGAAAAGTACCTAACATTTGATTTAGATTACCTTATCCGGTAAATTAGGATGAGTCTGGTTGCTTCATCTACATGGAATATGTGATTTGGGGGATACCACATTCTCTCCGTTTCACTCATGAGTGCAAACATGTTATGATACACTGGCATGATACCTAAACAAGTAACAGAGAAGGAAACATTTATAGGAGATTGTTTCCACAAAGAATGAACCTTATTAAAAATAAAGTATTGTGGGTTAAAAGTAGCAGATTGGCACATGTTCTCCAAATATTCACTGCACTGCTCTGTCACTGTCAACAACATTGCAATCATGACCCCATAGCTGTTTTTTTGCTGGTTTATTTTCTCATCCTTCTTTTATGTTCTCTGACTGCAGACTGTGTTTACCTGCTATCCTATACTTCACTGTTAGATTACAAGATTTTCTCTGTATAGCATTTAATACAATGGTTTCTTAGCCATTTAGATTTTAGTAACAGCTAATAACAGTACATTACCTTTTTCCTTACCTTTTCAAAAAACAAAACTAGGCATTGATTTTAAGATTTTAGACTGACAAAAATCAGAAGTAAAAGCAATACAAAGAAAGTCATCATGACTAGGACAACCACCTGTCATTTACACTTGAGTAGCTCAGCTGAGAACAAAACCAAACACATATTGTTAATTAAACTAAACTGGAAAATATTTTTTCCCCCTCAACAACTCAGGATTGCTTTAATGAGAAGTCGCAAGCAATCCTACTTAATCACAAACTATGGAAATCAGTTTAGCATCAGCTCCTCAGCAGCACCAGGATTCTACTTTGGCTTTTGGGCTCCCAGCTGAAAGTACAGCCTAATATAAGACAGACACCAAAGTATCGCACTCTGCTTGCAGTGCTGCGCATCCATGCAATGCCAGCGCTAGGATTTGGAAAACTGTATTTACATTAAAGCAAGACACTTTGGGGGAAGAAGGCAAAAATATTTTAAAAATAACAGATAAAAGACAACAAAAGTAACTTAGAGACAAAAGATTTCTGGAAAAAGGCAAAATATCCACAACCCTACCCAAAGACACAGAATGAAATAATTGAAATTCACACAAGAAACCAGGAGAAAAAAAAAAATTCCCTTATTCATTTCTTTCTGCTCTGAACAACATCTAGGTAACTACTGAAGGGGGCAGACCCAAATTTCTTTCATCACATCTAAAGTGCATGTAAGACAATCAGTTAGAAAAAACCCAATCAACTCCACATATAAAACCGCTAAGTTTGTGGAGCAAAAAGTAATCTAACGACTAGCTTAAATTCTACATAATGGGGTTTGTCTCTGTAGGGAGCCAGTAAGAGGGCTAAGAGCAAGAAGTCTATTGTGCAAATGTCAGATTAAACTGCTGAAATCTACAGGCTAATCATCTGACACTTGTTTAAACTAAAGCTTACCAAAATGTATCAGAACTACAGGTCCTAACACATGATTTTCTATGAAAAGGAGTCATAGACTTACAGGAAACTACAGAAACGGAAAGCATTATGTAAAGAGAAACCAAAACTGAACAAAACCCCCAAAGGAATAACCCTGAAGGGATTAGTAACTGAAGGACTGGCATCTAAATCTAGATGTTGCAAATTTATGGTGCAGTAAGACATATTCGATTCATCAGAGTTTTGATAAATATCCAATTAACTCCATTTTATGGCATTTAAATCTATCCCATGCAACCAAGTATCGTTCTCATTTGATGTGTGAAGTGGGATCAACTAGATTATGTTACAGATCAGTTGTCTACAAAGCAGTAACAACTGACTTAGCAGTTTTAAGGCTGTGTGGTGTCTGTATCCCAAATAATTTCAGATAAATTACAGTGTAATACATGTGAATCACCAGCCTATTCCTGGATTCTAGCCAGATGCTAAACACCATTCAAGGCAATGCTGAATATTTACCTAGTCTCATTAATACATTTCCCCTACCTATTAATAATCCCACATAAGCACACTGAACAAGAAAAAATTTCCAAGTCATATTCTTAAATTGAAATGTTAAGCTGCTGTATTTCACCAAATACATGAGACAACCCCGCCTCTCAAAAGCACCCCACATATTTCAGTCCAGATCATATCATTGCCATTGTGAAACTTTAGCTAAACAAGGAACATGACTTTGGAATTCCCCCTACAAATCAGAAATGTTGACATTAACAACAACAAAAAACTAAAAAATCCTCCTTGCTGTCTTTCTATATTTGAAAAGTAAACTGTGAACTCACCCATCTTGCATACTTTAGCAATTCCAAATGGTAACTTCTACTACCAGTGCTCAGTGACATACGGATCATATGTGTTTTTCAAGAAAAGGAGTTACACTTTTTCCTTTTTTTCCTCCCCATTAAGAATCATGCAATTGTGCCAGAATATTGCTACACTTGAAAAAGTTCAATGATTTATACCAATAGAGCATCCCCTTACTAGAGTCTTTAAAATTGTCCACAAACGTCTGACAGAAGCAGAGAGGCCAGAAATGTAATTCATGTAATTCTTAACAGCACTATTAATTGCAGGGACTTTTCAGCCAAATGATAACTGCAGTATTTAAGTGTTTTCTCCAGAAACAATGAAAATCAAAAGACTGGAGGTGGGGTGGAGGTGTGTGGGGGTGGGAAATGAAAGTCTTCTGATAAAGCCATTTTAACAACAGTAAAACTTCTGAGAAATATATTTTCAACACAAGTAAAATCAGAAAAGCTGTTCACAGCAGGTACTAAAAAAGTTTGCCTGGATTTCTGCACTGCACTAACCATGCTATCAAATCAATCAGTAATTAATTAGGAAAGGAGACAGTGACTCAGACATAATAAAGCAGAATTGTTCCCCACTTTGCTTCTCCAGCAAGAGCTATTAAATACATTTTCTAGACTATTGCAAAGACAAAAACATGACTATCTCTTTGCAAGTATTTTATTTAGTACGTAAGGCTAAATATAGAAGCCTCATCATGCTACATAGACTGTCAAGTAATATCATGAAAGGCTGTAACACAGCCAAAGTTTATTCCTCAATCTTCTACTTCAAGCCTAAAACAAACTCCAAATGTTTTGCATAGTAGTTTCTTCCTTTCCTCGTTACGATTTTAGAGCTCCACATTGAGACAAGTCACACCACTTCATTTACCCTGAAGCAGCTAAGGAAATACAGCTTTTCTGTATTTCCTCCTTTGTTGGCATTGGGTACCCTTTCACCCATACAGTATGTTTTCATTTGGTAATGTCCCTCTAAAGAAAAAACAGAAACAAGAAACTGTAAATCGCAAAAAGCCATGATACCACTATGAAACATGGAAGCCATACGTAGTCTATAGTAGCAATAGTGTCTTCAAATTGTCAGTTCAAGCATATAAATAAGTCACTAGACATATACAGATGAAATGGCTACATGGAGTTAATGATTAAAATCAATTTTAAAAATCTCCAATAAAAAAGTACAACACAAACATTTGTCAGTTCTCACACACAACTGTCAAGTAAACTATCCAAAACCTACAAAGCCTTGCACACACCAGATGGTTATTTTCTTGGCTTTTCATATATAAAAATAATCTTACCCTCATCTTTCATACAAACTGGAGCCTTACTGAAATCTGACACCACATTCAATGTCGCTATCCTGTCAATAAGATGTTTTCTGAATAGTTAATCAAAGCACATGTTTCCTTTCTTAGCAAAACAGAATTGTCCAGAGTTCTGACTAATACATTCCTCACCTCAGGGAAGAGAGGGGAGGGCGGTTGTGTGCAGATTTTCAGGGAAGGCTTAGAAAAAAGAAACTTAGAAAAAAAACCAACACCCACTCACCCCAAATCCCCAGTGGGCAGTTATACTCAATGGTAATGCTAAGCCATATGAATTCTGGAAATTCAGCACATTAAGGATAAGTCTGCTTAAACATCTCTAGCTACCAAGAGTGAATCTCCTCTGAACCGTACAGGCAAAGAGGTACTACAGATAATCACAGTCATCACATTACACAACACAGCCACTCCCTTGAAAATGTTTAATTGAGTGCAGACACTGTCAGTGCTTGGTCACATTAAGTGTTTTGAAACAGTGTTTTTACTTTGGTTTAATTAAATATTCTCTGCTATCTTACAGCTTTCCAGGAGGCACCAGCAGTTTTCAAGGAGAATACCATGAAACTTCCAATCTATTTGCAAATCAGATGAGTGAGAATTAAAAGGTTCCTAGGTGGAGTTTCAGTTGTTTTTTAATCAACATTAAAAAACCCAAAACAAACGACCAAACAAAAAACCAAACATAGAAGCCAACTAATTCAAAGTCTTTTGTTAACTGCTGGCTGCCTGTCACTCACCAACCCAGTCAGGACTATCAAACTGGTTCCCTCTTGGGATTCTAGTTCCATTAAAAAGTTAAGACTTCAGGGTTTAATGAGCCTAAGAGAAGGGGAGGAGGAAAATTAGAACAAAAGCCTGCCAGAAAGTAGATGAAGTCAGATGTATCTTACAGAAACGTAGGGTTCATATGCAGCAGGGAGACAAGCCATGGAAGAAATGCAAGACGGTAAACAAAACTATGGTCCTTGGCTGACTTGCCAAAAATTTTTCAGTGTGCTATTTAAATGTTATAGTTACATTTAAAGTCAACAGCTCTGCATATTTTGCTACTAATTTATTACACTTTTCAAGAACAGGGAACAAATTTATTTGGCTACCATCAAAGCAATTCTTTGCTTATAACTGTTTTAACTGTGATTTACAAACTCATTTACCTAGCGCAATACAAAAATCTCTTCACTTTGTTAACTTTAATTCAGTAACAATTTGGATTACAAATACAGATGATGTATATGCATATTATTCAGCCAGTGGAATAAATCAACAAATTGTTAGTTTAAAAATCAAAATAAAATTATTTATCCATTTAACATTGGTCTTGTATATAATGTATTATTCTGGCAAGTTACAATGTATAGTCCATAGTTGTTTGGGATTTTTTTGTTTGGTTTTGTTTGTTTTTTTAAGTTACTTTATCTGATGATAAAACCTCTTCAAAAAAACCTTGGGCAGTATCTTATTGCAAAATCATTGGTATAGCTTATTTATATATTACACAAAATATCCTTCTTTCTGTATAGAAATAAATATATCCAGGATTCAAATTCAAAGACTTCCTATGTTCCCAGTAGTCTGTATCTGATTTACCTACATCACAACAAAATTCCGTTCATGTTATTTTCAGTTACACTGGCTAATTTTTAAAAACAGTTTTCTAGATTTTTTCATAATTTACACTTTGAGTAAACCAAAAATTCTAAACAAGTTATTCAATTGTTATTCTGTAAACAATCACATTTACATATTCTGTAAAATATCATATCAATCTTGCATTATCACACTCTCGCATCAACTCTGGTGGCTTTCCCAAACCATTACTACTACTTGTGTTCAAATGCTCTTGACTGATAGTTTTATAAACTGATTGTAAACACATTAAAAACAGCTTAAGAGATGCTATTTAAGATTATTTGAGAGAGCAGAGAAAGAGTTTAACCTCATGATTTGGGAAAACAAGTCTCTGATACTGAATTCAGAAGACACATCTAACACAATGATTCTGTAACCTCTAGAACAATTTCTCCATCATATTTCATTTCCACCATCAGTTAGTTCCTCTAATACCATTTTGTCTCTTAGGACAAGAGCAAAGACTTCTCTTGTTCTTGGTGTGACATTTATAATTTTTTACATGGCAATTAACATACTAGTTAACAGAAAAGAGCTGAATAACACTACTGACCAGTCGATTTAAACTTAATGTCACGATACTTCATTTATTCTTGCATTTCTGGTTAGAAAATGTGATATTCTGTTTCATGTTTAGACAGTTTTCCCTATAAAAATACAAACCTACCATAAGTTTCATAGTTATTTTTTAAAAAATAAAAAGCTGTTTTAAAATAAAATAAGAAAAGGCTTAGGCTCAAACTGGCATGCAACTACAGAACAATACTTATAGCCAGACTAATGTTTATATAGCCAATACATGCCATATACAACAGATCTAAAGTCAAGTCAGCACAGACTGGAAAACCTTCAACTGTTTGAACTGTGTAAAAGGTACATAATAAGAATGTCTCTGTGACTGCTGATGTTTGCCTAGATCCAGTCCTGCTTGCCACCAATAACAAAGTCATACTTTGATGTAACCAGCTCTGCTATCAAGGGATCTAACAATTGCTCACATCAGAGAAAGTTCATTAACAATCACCAAGTCTGTTACATTGCGGACATGCTTACTACCTGAACCACTCTCTTGTTCATGAAGTATTCTGATTCATAGCTAACTCCCAAAAGAAAAGTCTTGCCAATATAAACATTATGTGACTGTATAGGCTTTGCAGACCTACATGTTCTGCCATATAACCACAAAACCTCCTACAAAAAAACCAGAAAATAATAAGTGGTACCTCGTGATTTAAGCACTAATAACTTACGAAAGAGAACAAAAACCTACAGCCATTTCACTCTTTTCCACCAATTTAGAAAGAAATGAAGTTACAAATTCCTTTGAGAAAAAGACTGTATAATACTGCCACAGTAGCTGCCAGGCAGAAACCACTATTCAGAGGACTTTGTCTACCTTAGCTCTACAAGGATGAAGGCTCAACATGATAAAACATTTTATTTATACAAGTAAGTATAAATCACTACTGATGTACTTTAGAAACTCTGGTGAAGAATGCTGAAACCATAGCAAAATATAAAAACAACTTGATAAGGAGTACTATTCATAAAAAATTATTTTTAAGATGGTCAAGTATAAAAGGATATATCTTTGAGCTAGGTACTAGCCATGCCAGCAAAACAGAAACTAGTACCCCAGAAAAATAGAAGCCTTGAGAAGTATTGGTGAGGTCTGACAAAACAAGCAATAGGATACCAAGTCTTCAGATGATGTCACGGGAAAGTGACATCCCAAAAAAATTGGATTTATGGATTAGCAGGAATTGGATTTTGTATGTTTGTGATGTGGGTGAGAAGAATATCATACAGGGCCTGGGCTGTGCATTTTCCTGGGGAACTGGAGACAGTGCACAAAAACCAGTTATGACATCCAAGCTAAAATGTCAATCAATTCAAATTTTATCAAAAAGACCTAAAGATAATTTTACTATGGCACATAAATATCTCTCTAGGGTTGGTCATGGGGAAAGGAGAAGAAAAACATAACTTCAAGAAACATCTGAAAACTGAAGCAAGGAAAATTCAAACCAGAGAAAACGGATGAAAAAAATGGAAAGACCAGCAATAACAGTAGAAGCTCCTAATCAAACTACCAAGGTAGTTACTATTCCAGTGAATTCAAACAAGGATGGGAGGTTTTCTGACAGACAAGCTTTAACTAAGTGATTCTTTAGAAGAGTACCTGAAAAATTTGTGTTCAGAGGACTTCTTACTCCCCCATCACAAAAAAAGCCTAGTCAGATAGGAAGCAAAGGAAGCAAGGCACCTGGTATCATGGTTGATGATGCAGTATATTCTTTCAAAGACCCTGTTATTTTTAACATACTGAATTTGATGGACCTAAGCGCTCATCAGTTTAATATTCTGGCAAGTTGGTACATGAATATCTAAGTTAAACAAAGAAGCATTCTGCCCACCACTATCTAGTAAAATTGTTCTTTATTTCACTCCCTCAGCAACACCCTCAGTGACTACAACAATTTTTATTTCCATTTAAAAAAAAGTAACCACCACCTAATGTAAAAATTCAATACCACTAACACTCAGAAAGTGAAGAACCTCCCTCTCCCCTCCCCCTGACTAGCCTTACACACCTTTAGATGCTGTACCTGAGTGTCTGAACTAAGCTGACAAACCTAACAGAGGCAAAACAGAAGCCCAAAAGACATCGGCATGAGTGCTAAGAAATCCATCCTTATTACAGAAATGAGTACAGGCATATTTTCTAAAGTGGGGAGATAATTTTTTTTTTTTTTAATTCAACTGGAGAAAAGATACTACAGAACCTTAGCCACACAGTGGAAGCCATCTGGAAGATCTTGATTTGAGTCACCATCAAGAAGGTACCTTAACTTTGAGAACACTCCCAGGTCCACCTGTCAAAACTCAGACCTACAAGGTCATTAAAGCAGCAGAATCTCACACACATAAAACTCTGCAAACCTCTGAATACCATACTACATCCTCTTGATCTCCCAGAATGAATCCCAGGCAGTGCTTATGCTGAACTCATTATATGTGCTTATCTGCATAAAGCTCTCATGTTATATGAAAAGCAACTCTACAAACTCAGGCTTTAGTCAGACTCTGCCATGCCTAAAGAACTCCAAGGAACAACAGGACTTAAACCCAGAAGAATCTTTATGAAAGTAGCATACACAAGCAAATTGCCAACTCACAGCATGCAGCTGAGTCAGAACAAGACATTCAACAGCACAGAAAAAACGCAACAGATCCCTCACAAAAGTAAAATCATTAAAACTGTATTTAAAAAACAGTATAGCAATTAAATAGCAATTAAAAGACAAAAATCACAAAAGTGTAAGATGTTTGGAGACAATAAAATGTACAGTCAGAGCCAACAGCTTCACATTTGTGACCTATTGGAAAAGAAAGATTCGGAATTACAAGCCTTCCTTTAAATTCATTTGCACCTGGAATGTGGCAGTTGGAAACCTAAAAGACAAACCCAGCCTTGTACCACTGACAGCCCAAAGGAAGATAGGGAGAGACTCTATGTATGTGGGTGTGCACATGTGCATGAGGAACAAGACAGTCACTTTAATACCCAAAGTTTATTAGAATTAATTTTTTTAATTCAGAAATTCAATGTACTGTCGCAATGAAAGAAAGAATGCACAAAATGCATGCCTGAATTATTTTACTGTGGGTCTCAGCACCTGTTCATATTAAACTCTGGGTAAATGTAACAACTCAAAGGCTTTCTTCGATATAAACATGTTTTATTTATTTATTTCAAATATACTACCCTGTAATTTCCTCACTTTATTTCCTAAACAATTACAAAAAGCATTAACCACACACATACAAGCAGTCACATTATATCTAACAGAACAGTCTCCATCTGCAAAGTGATTAAGCATGTGCAATATACAATATACGCATAACTTCCAGAACCAGTCTGTTTTGCAGGGTGGTGTCAGAAAGTAATTCAAGTTATTTCTAGCTCCTGCTCTGATTTAACTATCCAAACTATATCTCAGCTCAATGGAAGAAGAATTCCAGGTAAAAGATAGTATACCCTCAAATTATTTCGAAAAAGGATGGCAGTCACCCAATTATAATCTGCATTTCACCACAATTCCAACAAGAACAGTTTTGCAGCCTGGTGCTAATTACTTCTGAAAGAATAGAGACATTAGCATTTCAGTTAGAATGCCACCATTTTGACGAGCTCTGGATTATTAAAAACTTTCTTGCATTAAGTTGAATTTCACTCCTTCATTATCAAAACCGTTATGTATATACTTACCACAGGCTTTACAGGCAACAGCACAAATCTCTTCTGCAACATATTCTCCAGCTGGAAATTGAAGGTAATCTCCACCTGTCTTCCCAGGAGAATGATAAAGGTACACTTGAAGCAATGGTTCTGCCTGCTTGGGTGCACTGGTATTCCCATGGATGTCACCATTCTGGTGGACAGTAGAAGTTGCTGTACCTTCCATATTTGTCATTGTAAGACAGGCCATTGTTTGTTTTGGTTCTGTTCAGAGCATTTGCCTAAAAGAAATGCAAGGAGTACTTCGTGATTAACTGTATTTGGTTTTGCTTGTAATACTCCTATTTAATGACAGTACCGTTCTGATCCAGGAAAAACATTAACAATTGAGGACAACAGAATGGCTTAGAAGGTTCACTAAAAGTTGAGTTTCTCTTTGATTTACTACATAGCCGTAGACTGAAAAATAACAGACGCTATGACAGGAAAAACAAATATATCAACTGAGAGTCCAACTAGAGGATTTATTACCTCTCATTGGATTTTAGACAATGTGTGCTCACCTGTCCAGTTGAAATATGCTAGTTAAACCTGAAAGCCAAAATAATCCCCTTAATGACATCTGTGCAACACATGAAATTCCCACTTTAAATGCAAAGATTGCACTGAGAACTTAAAACACAAAACAACTAGCTAGGTCACAAACTGGCACTGATGAAGAGAAGAGCAGGAATAGCACCTTTCAGCTGAGTCTTAGTCTTAAGCGGATGCTTAAAAGAAAACAAGTGCTAGCTGATGTGAGACTAAGGAAGCTCGAAAAATTTGATTTTTTAGAAACATAGAATGGTTTGGGCCACAATAAGGTTTCCCCAGGGCCTTCTCTTCTCCAGGCTGAAAAACCTCAACTCTCTCAGTCTTTCTGCAGAGGAGAGGTGTTCCAACCCTTTGATTGTTTTCGTGGCCCTCCTCTGGATGTGCTCTAACTGGTCCATGTCTTTCTTGTGCTGGGAACCCCAGAGCTGAACGCAGTACTCCGAGTGGGGTCTTACAAGAGCCGAGCAGAGAAAGAGAATCACATCCCTTGACCTGCTGGCCATGCTTCTTTTTATACAATACAATTGGCTTTCTGGGCTGCAAGAGCACATTGATAGCTCATGTCTCATTTTTAACCTACCAACACACACAAGTCTATTCATGCCCCAGCCTGTATTGATACTAGGGGTTGCCCCAACCCAGGTCCAGGACCCTGCACTTGGCCTTGTTGAACTTCATGAGGTTCACAGGGGCCTACTTCTCAAGCCTTTCAAGACATCTCTGGGTGGCATACCTTTGCTCAAGCCCATCAGCTGCACCACTCAGCTTGGTGTCATCCCCAAACTTGCTGAGGGTGCACTCAATCCCACTGTATGTCATTGACGAAGATACTGAACAGTTTAATAAAGATACTGAACATTAAAATGTTACTGTTTAACTTAAAAATGTGACTATTGTTTTGCATAGGCAGATAGATGTTACATTCCCAAAGTGTAATTTTCAACAGCTTTTGTTTACATCGAACCAAGTTACTTTATCATAAAAGAGCTGTTTGGAACACGATTTTTTAAAATTTTCTGCTCCTAACTACAATTACTGAGGAAGGCATGACTGTATGACTATACATTTATGTGGGCTAAAGACTACGTGTGCTACATAAATGGATCACAAAAGTTATTTCAGCAGAAAAAAAAGCTAAACACCTTAAAGGAGGAAAACATTAACTTCATGAGCTATGTGATAGACAAAAATATGCAATTATGCATACAGGTGCATAAAACTATGCTACCATGATGGTAATTCTGGGGGAAAGAAAAAAAGAAAAAAAGGCACCATCACCAAGAGAAAAGTGCATCATTTTATTTCCCAAACTAAGCAACAAGAAAAGCCAGTGTAATACAGACATAATAATAATACAGTTTTACATAGAAATACAGAGTTTCTAGGCGCATGTGTCACTCCTACATTCCTTGGGCCCTGATCTAGAGGGGCATATGGATTCCCTATGCCTCATTCATGAAGCCAGACACCTTTAAATGCGATTTGTGCTGTCAGCTGCAAAGGCAACACACAGGTAACAAGTAAACATCCAATTAAGGGGAAAAAAAAAAAGCCTTTCTCCTAACCCATCAAGTAATTCACGTTTCTTAGAAGAAAATAAGCACCACATCGCTAAAAACATCATATTTGAAAGATTTATGACTACCTTTGTCAACAATATGTAAGATATAATGTTTGTGCTCTACCAGTTGCTTATACAAAATGTTCACAGCTTTAATCTCCAGAGGAAGCCTTCCTTAATTACCATAGTTAATATTAGAGTATTTTAGAAAAATTACTGTTTAATACAAATCTTCACCTTAATTGACAGATCCTTTCCTCCTGGTCATTTGGTATTATCTCTATCCAACACTGAATGGAAATACTCTTTATAGAACTAACCAAAAACCTGGCAAATTTCAAAAGTGAGCTAGACAGATATGCTTGTGCCTAGCTCTCCTTCATGAGTTTGTGTATGTACAAACACATTTGCCATTTCAAAAAACCTCATCATTCCCTCGTTTCTATATATAAAAAAAAAAAATCTATAAACTGAGAACCTTGCTTAATCATACCTAAGAATGTGAAATATCAACAAAGTGCAGTAAAAAAGGCAAAGTAAATACTTCACTCCTTTTGTTGCACTAATTTCAAAGGTTCCATGAGACAATGTGAAAAATCTCCCAGGATACTATTTGTGTAATTGTGTCACCACTTCAATTTAAATAATTTTCAAGTTTTAACTTTGTCTTATGTTGGAGTGCTGATGAAACAGACAGGTGAAAGTAAGAAATATCCCAAAACCAGTTTCTTCACTGAAAAGCATAAAGCACATTTTCTTGGCCTTTGTCCTATACATCCAAGTAAACCAGTTCCACGGACAGAGCTTCACACATGCAGTAATTGAAACACGCGGTCACCACTCACCGGTGGTGTGAAATAGCTCATCATTAACAAAATCGTTTTCACCTGTATTTTTTAGCAGATAAGTCTCCAGTTAGACACATTTAGTTTTCCCTTCTTTGCTCCATCCAGAGACCACTGCATCAGCACAACAGAAATATTAAACATGGCAAAAAAACCTGTAATTGCTATTCATCCAGAATATTTAAAATATGACCTATTGTTCTCACCATTGTAAAAGTTGAGCAATTTGAGACTAAATATACTGGGAGACATTACCTGTTTGCAGAACATATTTGGGTATCATTTTCTGGGGTATACAGAATAAATTTGTCATCATACTGTAATTCAAGAGAATTTCTGTGTTTGTGTAAAGAATGTAGATGTTCAAGAACTCCCATAGCTGTATACTAGGATTTAATACACCGAGAATGGGACTTTTGTAGATAAATTACTCAAAGTACCACAGAGGTATTTGTTTGCCAAAAAGGAGGTATGTACCAAGTCCACATACATCTGGAAGTGGATGTCTGACATAATCAAGAC
Organism: Phaethon lepturus; assembly: GCF_000687285.1. NCBI lineage: Eukaryota > Metazoa > Chordata > Aves > Phaethontiformes > Phaethontidae > Phaethon > Phaethon lepturus. The sequence goes on from NW_010556871.1 coordinate 72,685, forward strand.
TCAGTGAAAATGAAAAAATGGCCTGTCCATTTATCCATGAACAAGAATGTGCAACAAAATTTGGATCGAATATAAACATCTTAATTTTGAGATCAAAGCTAGTAACTACAAAAGATCCAATTCTGGTACTGATGAACAGAAGACTTGATCTAAAAGGATTATTTTAATGTTCCTAATCTGGATAATATTTAGAAGTCAGAGCTTCTAAAAGATGAGATTAATCATTCCCCATATTGCTCTAACCACAATCACCAGCTTCTACAATGCAACATATTTACATGCAATTCTCTGTTGCTGTCTGTACCTCCAATGCACCCGAGTATTAATTTTACCAACCACAGTGGACTGCAATTCATATGGTTCTTTTTAAGTCAGTCAGGAAGAAATTAATTAATGAGATTGAAAACCACCACTTAAGAAGAAATATCATTAAAATGTGGAGGATACACAAAATCCTCATGATTTGACAATATGCAGCATTCACAGCCCCATTCAGAACAACATTTTTTTCTTCTTACAGACAATTTGAGCTATGGGCTCTACCAGTTTCTTCCCCCCACCTTCAGTTCATGGTTTTGTTTTTGTTTTGTTTGTTTGTTTTTTGGGGGGGAGGGAGAGTTGTGGGTTTCTATGGAAACCTCCAGGGCTAGGATCTTAAGCCATACCACTTCAAACATACAACTTTGCAGGTTCAAATATCAGAACATTCTCTCACTACAGATAAATCCCTGCCTGTTAATTACCTTTTATCACTTGAGAAATCTCTGTATGAAACATGAGAGTGATGAAGCCCTTTAAATAAGCACATCACAAGTCACCCACTTGCTGCTGGTATCCACAGGAGGTCAGACAAAGCAGGCACAAAAGCAGTGGTGGAACATAATGTATCTGCAATAAAACCACAGTTAATATAAAAAAAAAATTAATGTCTGTGAACAATACACAATGCAACATTATTTAAGAATTCAGATCTGTATTTAGGTACAGATTGAGTGATCCACTCCTATCCCATTTGTCCAAATTCCTGTTGTCTTTGCCAAGAGCTTCTTAAATTAAGGGGTTTTAAATACGAAGTTTGAAAATATTTTTTTTTTTAAAACACATTTTTGGTACTGAGACTGCTCCTCAGTTCTAGCAATAAATTGGTATTTGAAACAGACATCTGACTTGAAATATAATTACCAATTTTTTTTTTGCACTCACCATGTTTTTCTTTTCTGTGAATACAGCATCAGTTTAAGAAAACTGTTGACGGCATTACATGAAGAAAAATGAAAAAGGAAAAGTAATTACAAAAAGAGACATGGTATGTTTACTCATGTAGTAACACACTCTTTAGCCAGAACAATTAATTCTATTTAAACACTGACAACAGCGACCTATTTCAGTACATGTGGAAGTTAACATCAAATGTCTTGTAGCAGGAAGGACAAGGGTACACCCACTCCTGCTTTCTTTGCACAACATTTCTGTGGTTGCAAGAAACACCAATGAAAGCACTTAAGCACAACAGCAACTTCCTGCAGCAGTGAAAAAATGACAAATTCCCTGTTGTGACCCTCCCAACATAGGAAAGGGCCTGATAGAGAACCAAATATGAATTTTAAAAATTAATAGAGCAGGGGGAATACAATGGAAGTTCAAAAGGGGGCAGAATTCAGAATGGGAGAACTCTGCAAGTCTTATATTTGATGACTCTTCAGACAGAAATCTCCCTGCCAGGAGAGAAGGGAATCAACACAATTTCCTCAGCATCATACGCTGTGACTACTGAGTCTATCATCAATACCCTAAGAAAGAGAAACCCATCTCAATGAGCAGTAAACTCAGCTTCTCTTCCCGCAGAAGTCAGACTGTTATGGCAACGATTAGCATTTCTCTCCTTGCGATACTGGCTTTAGAGATAAGCAGTTTTGCCTTGTTTGGACAGCTGTGTATTTTGTATGCACCTCCAGGGATTCTCCTTCAAATGCTGTCTAGCCAGCCAATTAAGATCTGATCCAAAGTCCAGTACAGCCAAGGCAATTTTTCCAGACCTGTATTAAAGTGCCACAGGGGGAGAGAGGGGGTTGTTTGCAGCAGAGCAGGCTATCACTAACCTACTGAGCACACATTCCCCGCACACTGAATGATCTGAAGCCGGTGCTCTCAAACGAAGTAAAGAACCACCACCTGCTCATGCAGGTTTCAGATCCAGGGGCATTGCTGCGTATTCTAAATTATTTTCTATTTGAAAAGTACTATTTCCTGCTCAGAACTGCCTTGCATTTATCATTTCCAGTCAGGCTCTTGACTTTAAACAAAACTGCATGAAGATTTACCTGACTGTAGTTAAATACGCAGTTTTTCCATAAACTCCAAATGAATTGCCTGACATCATTAGCTATATGAGACAGCTGCAGATGAACTGATGGGACAAACCAGGTTAAGCTAAGAACACAAGCCACTTCTACTCTCTGCTTTGCAAAGCCCAGTGGAATAAGGGTTGCAACATTTTAAATAAGCTCAGTGACATTGCAGCTTGCATTTCAAGTGCAAAAATTGAATAAATCAGCCTAATATCAAGTCTATCCTTCTTCACATGACAAACAGAAAAACAATCGCTTGCTTATGAAAGAGAATCTCATAGCTCTGGACAAAATGCAAGGAAATGTGGAGATTAGAAACACCAAGCTGAACAGTGTCACGGTGCTTATAGTAATATATTTCTCTTTTTTTTTTTTTTGAAGGGAGAGTCAATCATTTTTTCTTTTGCACACATTTACAGACATACCTATTTATAGGATCTGCATCAAGACCTTATAAAACTATTCAGTTCACATAATTTCAGGCTGAGTAAGTCTCACTGGACACAACTTGTTCTTTTAGCTGCAGAGTTGCAAAGAATGTTACCTACATTCCTGGCTGTACTAATCTACCAGTGCACCATCTTACAAAGACCCAGCTCCCCTGTTTCCTCCTTCCCTCTGATTTATAGAATCATAGCATCATTTAGGTTGGAAAAGACCTTTAAGATCATCAAGTTCAACCACTAACCTAGCCCTGCCAAGACCACCACTAAATCATGTCCCTAAGCACCACATCTACACATCTCTTAAATATGTCCAGGGATAGTGACTCAACCCTTCCCTGGGCAGCCTGTTCCAGTGCTTGACAGCCCTTTCAGTGAAGACAATTTTCATAACATCCAATCTAAACCTCCCCAGGCACAACTTGATGCCATTTCCTCTTGTCCTCACACTTGTTACTGGATTTGTTCAAGTTAACACAAGCTTACATTTCTGGCAGCTGCAAAGATTTAAAAGCCCAGTTCCAAAGTGAGGTTAGAGTCTAATGAAACTCAGTCAAAATGAGTTAGCCCATCATCTCCAAGTTGCCATTACCTGCAAAGAACACAATACAGAATTTGTTATGCAGAGGAGGTTCAACAACCTGAAACATTCACTTCTCAGCAAGCCTTCAGAACTCCCATAGTTAGTGTTTATTGTGCCTGTGTCACTGAGTACCTTGAATACTCAATTTACAAGCAAGAGAGGAAAAAGATCAAAACAGCATTTTCTACCGCCAAGTAAGGCCTTGAATACATAGGCTGTCTCCCATCAACTCAACATGTTTTTTGCCAGTAGATTAAGACATCTTGTGTAAACTGAAGATGACAAAAATGTGCACGCTTTCCATTTGCTTATACACACACCCTTCTTTCAAGGAATTTGAATGAACATTGTAAACATCATGAAAGCCTTCCCAAGTAATGGTAGATAGGTGCTTAAGACTGTAGGTAAGAGACTAGAGAAGTCTCACAAACACACTAACAGGTCTTAACATTAGTCAGTAGCAAATCAGAGAACAGCGATAAATTCTGAAAAGTATTATGTGTCTTGTTACAAGATCAACAAAATTTTTTTACCTCTAATAAGAAGAAAAGTCAGTCAGTTTCTCACTTGTAATTGTTCTGGTTAGTTTGTTTGGTTTATACATAATACATATATTTAGTATTTAATTTTAGTCTTCAAAGTTCAGTTTGAATATACAGACAAATGGTGCGCAATTAAATTTACCCATAACATGTACCCAGCATGGCCTTTTATCCTATGAAAACCTTAAAATCTTATAAAGATAAGAATAGCATTCATATTCTACATACAATATGCAGTATTCCTTGCATATCTGGTCTGATTTGCTTTGTGCATACATGTTTGTTTTGGTGGTTTTGTCGGGTTTTTTTTTTAAACACATAAATATACAAAATGTATTGTATTTTTAAAACATCAGCACATGCAGAAATGCCACTGCTCCTTAATAGACCAACAAGAGATTCTGACATCTTTGTTCAATCATAACAAACTACATCAGCTGGTATTTCACAAAATTCACAGCAACAGATTCACATATTTCCACCACATATTCACAAGAAAACATTCTTCTGACTAACTTTATCAATGTACTCAATAATACCTTTAAAAACACAAGGCAATCTGGAAAATCTGAAAACTTTTTCCATTGCTCAGACAACAGATGCCCAGTTTACACATAAAGTTAATCTGTGCTTTAAATGCATCATCTTCTCCATTAAGAAAATTCTGTTGTCTTTTCCCAATTCTGTTCTGAATTTAAAAATGGCTTTCGCAAAAATATAAACTATTGTCTTAAAACATATTTAAAGATGTTTTATAGAGAAAGAGTATGTCTTCAGATTTCACGTCTGTTTTTCTAACATGCTCTGCCTATCGGGGGATCTAAAAGTTGCCCTGCTGCAAGGTAAAGCCGCTGACACAGGAAAGCAACTGCTCATACAAGAAACAACTACAAAAAGTTAAGTGACTCTAAAGGAATTTTCCTGTTTTATCAGCTATACATTAATATTATATAAGGATTCTTAATATATAAAAATTTGAATGCACACAGTAGCAAGCAAATACAGAAGGAAAATGACAGACTAACCTATCGATGACAAAACATATGTTAAAAAAGTGGAGAAGCAAAGATAACATTTGTTTACAGTTTTCACTTGGCAAACCACTGCCTGTATCAGCAATTCAGCAAGAGTCCATGAACTTTTGCACAAGGAAAGAGTAATGATCCTGGCCTGATACGCTTGCATGACACACAGGGACTAAGTGGATTGAAGCTACTAATATGAAGATTTTAATCTTTTCATTCTGATTAGAAATTTTAAAAAAAGATTTCTTCACAACAGAATGAAGCCCTTGCTCTAGCTTATCCCAGGAACAGAGCTACTTGGGGGTGCCATGGAAAAGCAAAATTAATAATACATCCTAGAAGCCTCAGCATCACAGTAACCTGCCAAGTAGGTGAGTTACCAGGAAAGCAATCAAATCAAAGGCCTGCCCACAAGCAACAGTTCTGCTTAGGTTCCATCAGAACTTTGGCAAAAGTCGGTCCGTATCTGTAGAACATTTCAGTTTCACCATGCTGATAAATTTCAGCAAAAGACTATTTCATCAGAAAATTTCCAAGCTATTCGAATGGTTGCCCAATTGTTTTGGCAAAGATTATCTCCTGAGACAGTGGCATCTGAGCCACCATTATCTGCACAGCTTTTTATGCACAGAGGACACAGGAAAAGTAACAACAATAGGTCAGAAAGACATTTTGCCTGAAGTATGTGAAAAATGTCACCAATTTCCCATGATTCCCTTACACATCTCAAATTCTTCTGAAGTGATGCATCAGAAGATGACAACAGCAAAATTAGGACTAAGTGATCTTTTCACAAGTATGTCACATCATACTAGACTGTTTAACGAACTGTACTGAAAACTGAATTCTGTTTAATAGCTTAGACCATGAAATGAGGGTTAATTAGTAGAGCATAGGTCATCCTTAATTGATTCTTCGATTTCTCTCAAGAAGATATTAAAAAGGAATTGCCAATGTTCCTGCATGCACAGAGCAAATTAACTCAAAGTAAAAAGTGTTTCTGAGGATTGCTCACTACTAGTTTCATTCCGCCTGGTATTTCCTGGTTACAAAGAATGGAGAACCACTGTCCTACATTGAACAACCAAAGCACTGGCTTCTATGTAAAAACAAGTACCAGTGAATTACCAAGAAAGTCGGAGACAATTAAAAAAGCTTAAAAAAAAAATCACATTTCAAAGTGGAAAAAACTATTCCTATTTACCACTGAAGCAGAAAAAAGTATTTTTTTTATTAAAAAGGCATTTTTGTTGAAAACACTGTCTAGCAGAAAAACCCTTCCATGACCTCCAGAGAATACATATGACAGTTATAGCTACACTCACAGGTTAAAATAAATATTGAAAGTGCAAACAAAAGCAAAAAGTACAACAGCAAAGTAGTCTGTCAAATTGCTTGGCTTTCTTAAACACTCAAGACTGAGATAGTGGAGAGGTGATGCCAGAAGACACTTTTGAAGAAAGCAAGCTATCCTTTTCCAAATGCAATTCCTAGCGTCATAATTGAAGAGGGATTTGTCAAAACACAAACCAACAGTTCTTGCTACAGTACTACATTGCCAAAGAATAGCATCGACAGTTACAAAACAGATGGCAGTTTAGCAGATGCTGTCAAGAACGAAGCAGGCTACACTAAGCTATCAGAACTCATGCACATTTCATGTTGCAGTCAGAGTGCTGAACCAGCGGCACGGCCATATCGCAATGGAAAAGGGTTAAAACTGTTACTCTTCTCTCAGCGTCCAAAGACCTGTCCTTTTTCCTGTGGCAGGCAGGGATTTCTCAGGTAAACTGCTCTCAACAGCTTAACTATGGAAGAAAGAACAGCCAAGACCCACCACTTGCCGTAGTTTGGTACTTCTGAAGGGCATCAGACCTTCGACAAAGTTCTTTATCGTCTCCAACTACAGGAGTGCTCTGGAGCTCCAAGTCTATTAAAAAAGGTATCTTCTAGGCAAGTAACAATGCAACAGTTTAATCAAACAGTGTTACGTCCTCGTAGAAAATACAAGGTTCTTTTCCTTCACAGAAGATAAAGGGTTTCTTCACAGAAAACATTTCTGTGAAGAAAACCAGTCAGAACTCTTTCCAGTTGCCATTGGCTATCAGGATAAATTGCCCAGCTTGTGGTTGTTCAGGAAGCTTTTCCCAAGACCTGGATTTTTAAAAGTTAAACCCTTTTGGACTTTCCTTCTGAATTCTGTCATCTCCCTTTTCTTGCCCTCTTATCTCACTTCCCCAGTCTGGCAACTTCCCTCCTCAGAGGTTAGTAAAACTACTGCCTCTGCAGTAACTGTCATATGTGTTTACGCTGTGCACAGAAACTCGCAAGGGCTGAAGAGCTAGAATTTTCTTCCTGTGAACCAGGAGCAAAAGATTATGGGGCGGGAGGGGGAGGGCAGTGAGACCGCTAGCCTCCTGTAAGGCAAGCAGGAGGTACACAGGAGGAAGAGCCAAAGTAAAGACAAAAAGTGTCAAAACAACATTTAAAAACCGTCTTTCCCCTCCACGGGTTAAGCCACTTACTCTCATTTTGTGGCTTCTCTTCCAACACAGCTTGAATTTAGTAGCATCAAAAAGATGGGGGGGAAAAAATGAATCAGGTATAGAAAGATCCTGATTACTGGCCAAGTACCAGAACAATATACGAAAAAACTGTTACTCAGACCTCAAAGGCAGATTGAGGAAATTTGCAGACATCGTACATCTAGTGAGAAATAACTGCACAGAACAGTATCACTGTGCCTCTTTGCTATATTGTTCTAGATGAAAAGGCATCTCCAGTTACAACAACCAGAATATCACAGCAGACTACTTTTCTCTGTCAAACTTCTAAATCTCTACCTTTAGAGATTAAAAGTACACTTTACCATATGGGGTAAAGTACCATGGAGAATATAAGCACAACCCCAGCCCCCTTTTCTGCCTACAAAAAGAGAAAACAAGAGATCTACTACATTCTTCCCAATATTACAAGTAAGATGTGCCCCCCTGCTGCTCCTACTTTTGTGGGTTCTTTGGTTTCTCCCAGTTTTCACCACCTGACAAAAGCAAAGTGGTCTTGGACAAAAACACTGCATAATATACTACATGATAAAACATACATGACCTTGCTTCCTGTAACATTTTTCAGTGAAAAATGTTGGTGAGGTAAAGACTAGTAAACCTGAGACAGTTATCAAAAATGTGAAAACATCTAGATGAATGATGTTTTCCCCTTACTTCTCTTCTGATAGTGTAAAAGCTAGGATAGAATCTGAATACATGTGCTACAACAAATTAGCCCTTTGCAGAAATAACCGTCAGCATGTAAACAGGGCAACATTTAAGTCAGAGTGAATCAGCAATCTCTAGCAAACAGCCAAGAGCAATAGATGCCAGTGTCTCCTTTGGGCTCTCCAGAAAGATTCTCATCTTCAGCCTCCCCTGCTTTTTCAGCTTCAGTTTAGTAATTGTGTATCAACAGGCCAAACCTGATGCAAATTTAATGTACTGATTCCCTCCTCGAGGTGTGGGGGCTTCTAGGGGATTTTGGTGGTGTTTCTCCCCCACACACCTCTGGAAAAGTACTTTCTTTAAAAGTTTACAATGAAACATCAGTTACAGAAACATGGTACACTAGTATTATTTAGAAGTGCTTAACTTTGAATGACCTTCGTAGAAAATGTAATTCCATACAATCCAATCTATGTAAGATACCTTGCATTTTTATTTAAGCTTTTTTTATTCATTGCTGGAGCAGTTAAAAACCTAGGCAAGATTAGAGCCTGAAGCTCTAAACCAGCTAATAAAAAACCTGCCTTAAAAACAGAACAAAACCAAAAATGACACCACCTCCCTCCTTGCCCCCCAACTTAGATCCTATACAGATTCAACAAGGCATTGTGAAAGAACTAAATCACATTTATAAATCCTTACAGAATCAGAGCCTGGTCACATAATGCAATACAACAAAATGCAAAAAAAAAACAGAGACATCCAAGCAACAATCTTGTGAAGCAGTGCCACAGAAGTATTTGAAATAAAGTGCTTTCTGTAAATGAAAGTTTAATTAAATATTAATACTCTAAAACTCAAAACTATATAAATGCATTCACAAGCCTACCAAATAATGATTTAGAGTTAAATTACCATGTATACAAATATTGCAGTTTCTGTTATTCTGTGATAGAAGGGTTGAGGTACTTTTTTAAAAGGGTTACTTTTTTAAAACCCTATTTTAATATTTCATATTGTTGAATAATTTACGATAGCAATGTTGACATTTTATCTTTATAATTCAGGAAAATGTACTTGCTTGATAGTTTACTTAATGCTTCCTTAATCATCAATGGCTTGAAAGCTCTCCACTTGCTCCCTATCTGAAACACCAGCCAGCTTTTGCAAAGATACAGCACTACATGCTTTGCCAAGATCACGTTATCTCTATAAACACAGATTGTCAGAAAGAAATGGAAGCCAAAAACCCCAGGGCTCTGAAAGTAAACAAAGGTTCATCATAAAATGTACCATTAACAGAGATTCTGCAAAACTAATGAAAGTGACAGGAAAAAAGTTTAGTTAAGACAACCATATCTTAACAATGTAACATTTCAAATATTCTGTGTTCTCTTGTACACTAAAAAAAGACTGGTGCTTCCCTCACTGAAGGAGAGTCAAATTATCATCATATGCATCCTGTACTTACTGAACTCTGTTTTGAATATGATTATGCAATTCAATTGTATGTTTTGAAGAGAAAGAAAATATTCCCACTTAAGATATACTTACAAAGAGCTTACATGTTCACACTGCATATTTCCCCAAGTTCTAAAAAAAGAATGACACAAAGTTTTTTTCGTTATTCTTGATATTATATTCTGAAAAAGTGCAAGGAAACTGCAGAAAGCAGAAGTGTGACAATTGTGCCCCAATAGATCAAAAAGCTCCAGCAGCAGACTACCTGACATGGATTCAAAGAAAAATACATAATGGAAAAGCAAATAGCAATTTATATAGGTGATACAACAGCTATAGAATAAATTCCTATTTGAAATACAACATTTTTTCTCTCTCAGAACCAAGAATATCAAACTGGAACAAACAGTCAAGAAAGCAATAGATTCTGTATTTCTTGATTTGAAAACATCAAGAGTAGATGCACAGTTGCAAAATAGGCTTTAGATAAACCCATGTTACTGAACTTGGAAGAGGAGGAAAGCCAAAATGTAACTGGTCTATGAAATATAGAAGATCAGATAAAAAGATACTGTGTTCTTTTCTGGATTTCAAAATGTGCTACTAGAGATTGTGCTATTATCAGTTCCTTTATGAGAAGGCATTACAAAACAAAGATGAAACATTTATAGCATGTCAGTATTTTTAAACTGCTAAGTTGTTTATAAAAAAGTTACATTACAAAATCCCTACAAAACAATTATTCAACTATTCTTAAAAGTCTGATGACAGAAAACTAGAAAAAACTTAAGATGCTCAAGTCTCTCAGTACACAAGTCAAATTCCAACACAAGCTTTGCCTCTGAGCCCTTAAGTCTAGGGCTTTCATCTGCATGTCAATCTTGGATATGCTCCCACTACTCTAAAGGAAGTTCTGCAGATGTACCCACCCAGTAAGGCGAACCAAGGCACATCAGCTCTTCCTGCTAGACCCCACTCCAAGTCAACAATCATACTGTTTCAGTCGTGCCTAAAGGTAGTATTTTCCCACCCACTTTCAGATGGAAAATTCAATTCTACCTAAGGTGATCTGTTCAAAGTTTAGGCTACTCTATTCTGTAAATAACAGAACAAGATGGGCTTTTTCCTAGCTCAATCTCAAACTCACAAAACACTTCCATTTTCTACAGGACTCTTCTGCATATTATACAAACTTATTTGCAGCTTTACTTCAGCTCTGACAAAATTAAGAATTTCAGATCTCTCTCCCAGGGTTTGGAACAAGCTGCTGCAAAGGAGTAGAATTCCACGGACCTCAAGAACTGCTGCCCAAAGCAAAACAGAAAAAGAATAAGTATTCCACATTATTTCACATGTGGCTAATGAAGAGATGACAAAAACAAGCTATGACTGTGAAGCAATGAAAAACCCAGCTAGCCCCACAAAAAGGCCTGTTAAAGATTCTTTGACACTTTCTAGTTCATTGAATACACTTACTTTTAATCAGGTAAGACGGACCTTTAGAATACAAGTAAAATACAGAATCACAGAATCACAGATTATTACAGTGTATTACAGCCAAGTTTTTTTGTAACTTGTGAACTACACCAAGACAGACATGTCTCCAGCTGAACTAGTCACTCTAATTTTGTGCATACATTTGCAGGTATAAGACAAATTGCTAAGATCCATTGAAATCAACGAGACTTTTAAAACTGCCCATGGTCTCTCCTCTCTTTATGCATGCTTTGAGCTCCTGAAGATATACCCTAACAAACTACAAATTACTATAAATACTATGAGTTGTCGGATTTGTTAAATTTATATTCCAATTAGAAAACTAAACCAAATTTAAAATCCTAAGCAGGAATTAAAAATGTCTGAAATGACCACTTCTGATCAGGCATTCCAGTTATCTATAAATGGATATCCCCCCTCCTGCTCTTAAGCATTTGCCACATCTGCTCACCTACCAATAAACAATATTTTAAATAGATTTTTTTTTTTATTATTGGTACATAGTAAGGACTTTGACCGCTAGTACATGCAAGAAACAGTCCACTCACATGTAGATCCAAACTAAACATCACAATATTTGTCTGCCAATTCATCAAATAACTGAATTGAGTTTCATTTTGTTAAAGCAAATAAGGTCACAGTGCAATTACATCTGTCTGGCACTCAGACAAAAAGAAAATGTAAAAAAACCCCACCCAAATCACAGGAGAACCCAGACCATGGCTGTAATTTTTTACATCACTGATAGGATTCTTTGGTATCAAATTTATTTAAAAACAAAACCCCACAATGCAGCTTTGCTGTAGAAGACCAAGCATGCTTCTGTCAGTGACGAACTCAGCCTCAGCGCCATCAGATTACTACAGCTATTCTAGACAATCTTTACCTATTTGTACAACTCTGTAACTATGCATAGTAATCTTCATATTTTCAGTTTGCATGGCACTTCAGTGCTAGGGTGCTTTGCATAAAATGTTGGCACCTTTCTTATGTTCCAGAATTAATACAAGTACAAGGGTCTAAACTATTTGCCTAAGTTCACATTGTGAGCCCCTGGTAAATCAGATAGAAACACAATTCTTTGTTTCACAAAATAATTAATAGAACAAATTTTACTGTAAAGAAAGAACTACCTCATAATTCCCTTCAAAGAAGGCAAATAGTTGAAAAACTAGGTAACACCATAAAGGAAGTGCTGTTTAAATCTCCAAACTGCTTAAACACTGCAAAGGAAATCCATTTTAAAATTCAACCCTTACCACAACTCTCCCCATACACAGTGTCTCAGTTTCATTTTTCACTTTTAGTATATAGAGGGAACCTCAGGCAGGGGAAAGAAAAAGAAATTCTCCTGAACACACAGAGTTCAATACAAAGGGCATGTGTAAGAAAAAACAAACC
>NW_010556872.1:0-35588 GCF_000687285.1 Phaethon lepturus
CAACCTAGTGATTCTGTGATTCTGTGAATGGCTCTCTCCCTCAGTGGGTGCCATCCCTGGAGGGTCTCGCCTGTCGCTCTGTTCTCGAGGCCTGCTCTCCCTTTGCTGAATCTCTGCTGCTCGCAGTGATCGCCAACCAGCGTTCGCTGCTGGGAGCACACAGCTCACAACCACTATATGGGCTGACTATATCACTGTGTACTTTATATTGCTTTAGTATTAATATTAGTTTTCTTGTTTTATTAAATCTGTTTCAACCAATTTGAACACACAAGTTTCCTTTTTTCCCCAGTTTCCCTTTCTTGGCTGAGATGGGGTTTTTGGGGCATAGAGTAAGTGCTATAGTGTTTAGTCCAGAGGTGGGCTAAACCAAGACACTGATCACCTTTCCACCCTTCTCGAGAGAAGCATTGGAGAAAGGGGAGAAACTACTTCTTCTTGTCTGCAGAACCTAGGAGTTTCTAAAATCATCATTAATTTTTCTTTATTGGTACACAGGAACAATAAGTCAAAAATACTTTACACCAGCACCATGAAGCTGGGAGGAAGAAACCTTCTAAGATCTCTCTGGAATGACAGAAATGGGAGTAGAACTGAAGGCACCTTGGGCAAATGAAACAGACATCTCTGCTCATTGCAGTGGGGCTGGACTAGATGACCTCTAAAGGTCCCTTCCAACCCAAACTATGCTATGATTCTACGATTCTATGATTCTATGATTCTATGATTCCATGATTGGGCTAAACCAAGACACTGATCACCTTTCCACCCTTCTAGAGAGAAGCATTGGAGAAAGGGGAGAAACTACTTCTTCTTGTCTGCAGAACCTAGGAGTTTCTAAAATCATCATTAATTTTTCTTTATTGGTACACAGGAACAATAAGTCAAAAATACTTTACACCAGCACCATGAAGCTGGGAGGAAGAAACCTTCTAAGATCTCTCTGGAATGACAGAAATGGGAGTAGAACTGAAGGCACCTTGGGCAAATGAAACAGACATCTCTGCTCATTGCAGTGGGGCTGGACTAGATGACCTCTAAAGGTCCCTTCCAACCCAAACTATGCTATGATTCTACGATTCTATGATTCTATGATTCTATGATTCCATGATCAGCCTAAGACAAGATGCTACTACACTTGTTTCCCTTTTCCTTACATTTGGATCCACTTTGAAAACATGGCATCTAAAAGCCATTACCACAGTCTGCACCATGACAAAACTTGGAATTTTGCTCTCTTCCTCTTAACACTTTGGCTTTTCCTTTAGAACACCTTGATTCCCTATTATTCTAAATATAGGAACATTTCACTGTCAAATAATTGCAAAAAAATTCAGTGAAACTTGACTAAACTTGGTCTGCATAGGAGATCTGACCTGCATTTATGATTTAAAGAAAAAAAAAAAAAAGGAAATACCATGGTTTTAAGGAAGTGTAATTGTCTTAAGTCTTGCATTCATGTGACTTGCAAGGATGTAAAAGCATTTAGGAGGTACAGGTTGTTTATTAAGTTAAATGTATGGGTTCCATAAAGCCAATCCTTAATCACATTTACACAATGCTTCCATATCTAATGTAGAAGAGCATGGAAACGTAAAAACTGACAGAAACCATTCCTTTCTTTCTCATGACCATACCTGCTTGTAACTCTGAAAGGAGCACTAACATTAAAAAACGGCTTCACGTGCACACAGCCCCCCAGTAATTACACTCAGTTTTGCAGCCAGTCCTTATTTCCTGGTATCACTGGAGGCTAGAGGATTGAAGACATTTCTAATTCAATGAGAGGGCAGTTCCTCAAAGCACTAAAAAGATAATAAATAAAGAATACTAACTTGGCTCCACCTGGAGAATTGCCATAAAATGCTTGCCTTTCTAATCTGCCTGAGTAATTCCTGAAGTGAAACTCTACTGGAAGGAAGTATGCTGCTAATTCAACAAAATCCCTTTCAGCAATGAACTAACATACCTCGGGTCAAATCTTATTCTTAATTGTTCCTATTTTTCCCAGTTTAGCTCAGGCTGACTGTGCTTTAACCAGTCTCAAAAACCTCAGAGAATTCAGTGAAACATGCTATGAGTATCCAGAGAATTACCTCCCTGCCCTGCCTCAGTCTCAAGCATTTCATGGATTAATGAGGCTAAGCAGCAGGGGACAAAGAATACTGCAAGGGTGTTCCTTGCAAATCAGCAGACCTGGTTGGATTGGGCACAATCTGAAGACAGCGCTGCTAGTAAGGGTCATCCCCTAACAAACAAAAAATACAGGTGTACTGATTCTTTGAGCTCTCTGTGAATCTGCCAACAAAGATGCTGTTTAGTGTTACATACTATTTGGTATCAAATCACAGTTTCAAAAACATCAGAGCATTTAGTCTGAGCCCAACAATCATTCTTCTCCTTACAAACCAAAATCAAGTTTTAGCTGTTAGAAGTTAGTAAGCTCTAGGTAGAGACATTCCCACAAATTAATGTCTCCTAGTTTAAAAAATATAATATTTTAAAGAGCAGAAGAACTAACAAGCAAAAATCACCCCATGCCAATCACAAATAAGTAAGAAAATGGAGAAAACAAGCCAGAGTTATTTCTTCTAAATACTCATTTAGAATCAATACCAAAAGAGAAAAAAATGTTCTTCATGGGAAAGGGGAGTTTCACAAGCTGCAGACTCCATCTGACCTGGGGAAGTGCCTGCACATCAAGAGTTGAACTAAGTCCACACACTCTCTTCATGAATCACCTACATCTGATGTGAAGGACAGATGACAAGGAGAACAAGGAGCTTGATGCTATATCATCAAATGTGAGTGAATACAGTGCTGCATTTGACACAACCATAGTTAAATGACTTTCCCTTATTCTTCTCTCCTCCTTGCTATTTTGCTTTTTTATTGTTTAGTTATATAAAGAATTCACTTTACTAGATCTATAGCCTTGTATAATTGCTGGAATAATCTCATGAGTGATCTTTCCAGTCATATTGGCAGTATTCCAGAAAAAGCACTATAATAAACATTATGGTTTTAGCTTCCCTACTTATTTTTACAAACCTGTTTACAAAGCTAAACTAACTTCTTATGGCCCAGATCTGTAAGGCTACAAGCATCTGAGAATTTCCTGTTAATACAATTGCTAAAGAATCATAGACTCATCTAATGCTATCAACTGTTTCTAACACAGAATCCTAACCATAATGAGTTAGAAGTCACTCTCATTTGCCAAGGAACAGAAGGAACCAGATTAATAGTAATATTAAAGTGCAATACAGCACTGTATTTGATAATAGCAGGAAATAGAAAATTATATTCTTAGGGTTTCTCAAATAATCTGGTGACAGATTGTTTAGACATAAAATGTATAGTGGATTAAAATCTTACATTTGGAAACAGGACAAATAGATCAGTGGATAATATAATATTTCTATAAAGTTAGAGTTCAATATTTTTACAGACATACAGAATTCACTGAATTTAATTCAGTAATTTGTTATTTTGTTATTAAATTTGTTGTTGTCACCTGTCTGTGTACTAAAAAAAACTGTAGTTTTCATGTATGCTGATTCCCATAATGCTAAAATTCATCATAAAGCCTGGTCTGAATGGATGGGTGAATTATACTGGAATAGCAACAAACTATATAGACACATTCTATTTTGAAAGGTAAGTATTGATAAGCTTATCTATCATGGAGTCACCAAATTCCACGAATTAAAGCAGTCTGCACAGTTTATATAAAAATTAGAAATACAAAAATCTCTGTCAGCCACAATGAATAATAATACTGATACTACTTCTGATGACAGCCATGGTAACAAGCTGTTCCCCTAATGCAGGTGCAGATAAAAGCTGCATCGTGCTAGCTTTTTACAAATACAGATGAACGGGATGGTAAATAAGGCCGACAAAGAGCAAGAGGCTACTGATCTAGAGAAGTGTTGATCTCAGTCCAACAGCAATTTGCACACAAGAGAAAATTATTACCAGTACCATGAAAAGAAAAGCTGTAAAGAGAGCTCTTAAAGAAGTCGTCTCTGATGACATTTGTGAGGAACTCATTGCAAGCATGAAGGCTGGTCTGGGAGAAAAAAATCCCAAGCAGCAACCTCATGCTAACAAAAAAAGGTATATTTTCAAAAGTAGTGAATTATAATTGGTAAGGCAGGGGTAAATATTTTCAAGCACAGACAAGCTGATGTTTAACAGAGAGACAGAATACAGTAACTGATTTCCAAATAAAGGTGAGTATGGCAAATCAAATAATTTGCCATCATTGTTATCACATGCATTCTTCAAAACAATTTTTTTCTGGATATCTCTGTACACCACAAACATGAAAGGAGCATTCTCATATTTCTCTGTATAAATGCATGGGCTACACATGAATTAATATATATATTTCCAAAATCAGTTACAATAGAGAAGTAAATAAGTTAATTGGTCAACAAGTGTTAGATTGGCAAAGATGGTAATTGAAAATCTGTGTTTCTCCACGTACCGAATAGTTAATGGTCATGCTAACTTCTGCTGTACTTTCTTCTGCCCCTGTGTCTTAACATTTACCTTGTTGCATCAAGAACATGACTTTATTTCCATTCCCACCTTCTGAACATACTCCTAAAAGCAAAGTCCATGCCAGTTGTACTTAAAGATAACTTGTTCATAAAAATAACTTTTGCCATATGCGCATCCATCATTCAGAACCTGGAGTGATCACCACTACTTTTTAAAAAAAAACAGAATTATTTTTCATAATTATTTCTATGAAATCAAAATAATCTAGAAGGAAAAAAAGGTAAGCTTCTGGTTACTGCATAGTTCAATCGACCTTTTGTTAACACAGAACATTCTTAAACATATGATCATTTAAAAAATACATTTCCAGAAATAGATTTTATTTATGTGTAGCGCTATCCATATATGAAAATATAAGAACTGAACTTCTGGAATTCTTAGTGCCTTAGCTTCTGTTGACTTTGACTTTGCAGGAAATCATCAGTGCTGGAAATCAGGTCAATGGCTGAAAAGCATAACCTCCTGAAAGTAACATATCCTCCTACAAGAAGCAACGATTGGCCTAAGCTGGGAAGATGTTCTTCCTCTCCTTCCCTCACAAGCCCTTATATTCCCTGATCCAAATGGAATCATTTTTTACAATAAAGAAATACATGAGCCTACTGAGGTTTTACTGACCCAATAGGCTCTAAAAAAATCCCTGATGATTTCTTGGCATTTGCTATCACTTGTGACCTTTATATTCTAAGAAGGATTATTATTACCTCCTTGCACTGTACATTTCTCTACAGGATATCACCAGCTGTATGTCAAACTTGCTCAGAGGGTTCTCATATACAGCTCAAACAATTCTTCATATACTTCTAGCATTGACTGAAAATTATGTACCATTTATTTCTGTAGTAATTCCTAGGTTTTTTCAATTAAATGTAGAGTTCTAACATGCCATTAAGCACATACTAACTTAAAGACAGAGACTTGCTGGTATCAGTAATTTAAAGAGTGCTTAACTTTCATTAAACCACACATATTATATGTGAATCAAGACACTGAAAGATAGTATTTTTAAAGACCTTTCTAGGCTTGCAACTAGTAATTTGATTATATACCATTTAGTGTGATGTACCTATGATAATGCACTTAACCACAAACCTTTGATCTTCAAGCCTCCCCCTGCACTTTGCTCACATCTTCACAGCCTATATTTCTGTTTCATATAAGCCACTGCAGAGCCTCATAGTTTTTTATTTTATTTCAGTAACCCTCATCCTTTGCCCCATAATGTGGGAAATATTCAATCCTGAATCTCTAAGTTTTGATATCCTATAATTTTGCAGGGCTGGAAATATGAAGCTTCATGGAAAAAAAGAAAGAAGAAATAAAAAAGATAAAGACATAAAAGATTAAAAAAACCTTATTCATTTCAAGGGATTTATCAAGGATCTAAAATGCTACAACATCTATATCCAGACAGATTAGAGAAACATTGATCATAAGATTGTTTTGCTACTTTATGTGTTACATTCCAAGATGGGGCCTAGTATCATATCTATGCTGAATCACATGGCTAACTTTTTTGTTGTGTTTTTGAAAGTGTGGTGAGAGAGTTGTTAATGAAAGAAATGGGGAATTATTAAGAATTGTAAAAGTTCTTAACTTATACCCTTATATTATAGCTTTATATATATAAAAAGCTATATATATAGTTTTAGCAGTACTGATCTTTTTCCCAAGCAATGTTAATTTGTTTCCTGGCAAATGCAAACTTGAAAGCATTCTTCCACAATAAGAGTGTCATACCCTTCCACAGGGAATTTAAACTGTTGGAGATCTTCAGTGCAACATTTGATCAGCAACATAATGATGTAGCTTCATATGGAAGCTACCTATGGTGGCAGCATGAAGGGTGAAGAAAACAGTCATTCGAGTCACAAAGTTGCTTGCTTAGACAGCAAGGCAACATAGTCCATACCTTGAATCAGAAGTAGAGCTGTCCATAAACTTCCTATGCCTCAGGGAAGACACAATATTCACAGATTTATGCTAAATAATTCAAAAACACTTGTGGGAAATGAGACAAACGGTTCTCATGTATTTCAACCAGGACTGTGCTCAAATTTATATTTGTGAAATCTCCTCTCTGAGCACACATTAAAAATAGAATCAGGGTTATATAGAAAATAAGATGGATGAGAAATACTGATATTTACAAAATTTCTGTCACTCTATTTTCTTCCAAAAGAATTAATTTTATTATTTATAAGATACCTTTTAATACAACATATTTTTACATATTGGGAGGCACTTCTGTCATTTTCTAGACACAGTTCTTATAGCCACATTTTTAATTTAAAAGTGGTATGAAGTTCAAAACTCAGATAACTTGGAACACTACTAGAATTCTTCTGATTTCAAGTATCATTACAATTCAAATACAGGCCAAGTTTTCCAGAGATTTTCAAACCATATTGAGAAACATGGATTCAGTGGCAAATGACATCTCTGAAAAGGAAGAAAGACCATGGAGACAAGTTTAAACCACAAATATATGACGCCTGGTGGATGAGGGTAAAATATTTCAGTTCTGTCAACACTTCTACTTGCTTGGATCATGCAACTGTTGTTGTTAAAACAGTCTTTCAAATTTCATTGGTCAGCTAGAAAACCTTTTGCAGGAAGGACAGTTTTCCAAGGAGGTCAGGTTATATGGATTTATGATTGCAAAGATTTTTCAAACATCAGTCTTTAAAGCCTAGTATTCATGATCAATCTGATCCTTCTGGGGCACGTTAAAGTTTTTCTACAACATTTTTTCAATATTTTATTGCTGTGGATTTTGAGGACTATACTACCTGGATTACAAAGTCATTAAGTATTGAGCCATTATTTTCAATTTATGTTTTGTACTTAAATCCTGCAGAAGCTGCAAGAATATCTCACAGTACATTGGTTCTCATCCTGCTCCTTGGGAGAAGCTCCAAGGAAATTTTGCTGATGCAGATGACAAAGTCTGAGAGGACACAGGTTCAGAGAGTATGAAATTTTGAAAATAAATCCTATTGACATATCACCTGTTGATGGTTCATAAGAAGCAGTATTTGGAATGTTTGCCTTTTCTCAAAAAAGGTTAGTTGTCCAGACTTTGAGATGCAATGCGGAATTTGTCCAATAAGAGCAAAATGACTAAGGCACATCGATTTATCTTCTTAGGTGATGGAAAAAAAAGATACAGCTCAGCCTAAGGGCTTTCTGACACATGTTTGAAAAGATTTGCTCCATTGACAACAAATTTTATATCAGCCAAGCCTTTCAGAAGGAAGCTGCATTTTACATAAGCTTCTTGCTGTTGAAAAGATATGAACATTTTCAGGGTTTAAACCTTCCGTTTCCTCAAGTTACACCAGGGGATGAAGATGAAATTACATTTTGTTGTTATGGCTTTTATGAAGGAATGTGGTTAAAAATCCTTACTGCTAAAGTACAGGTAATGCACTTGAACATTTTTTGCATTAAAAACTGTAATAAACTCCAATTTTTGTTTCCATCCAAAACTTGTTTAAATGCTATGATATTATTTACAGTTAAGCCGTCCATGAAAAAATTTGCAACACCATAACAAGTGTATTTATTACACACTACTTTAAATCCTATAGTTTTGTCCAGTTTATGTCCAATATTAGATAACAAGGTTTTGTTGATCCTGAAAAACTTGAAATCTTACCATTTCAGTTGAAGGAGAAAAAAAAGGTTAACTGCTGTAATATATCCCTGCATCATCATGACAAGCTGTAGTGGGTTGACCCTGGCTGGATGCCAGGTGCCCACCAAAGCCATTTTATCACTCCACTTCCTCATCAGGACAGGGGAGAAAAAATATAATGAAAGGCTCATGGGTCAAGAAAAGAACAGGGAGAGATCACTCAGCAATTGCTGTCATGGGCAAAACAGACTCAACTTGGGGAATTAATTTAATTTATTGTCAATCAAATTCAGAGTAGGATAATGAGAAATAAAAACTAAATCTTAAAACACCTTCCCCCTACCCCCTCCCTTCTTCCCAGGCTCAACTTTGTTCCTGATTTTGTCTACCACCTCCCACCAAACAGTGCAGGAGGATGGGGAATGGGGGTTGTGGTCAGTTCATTATACGTTGTCTCTGCAGCTCCTTCCTCCTCAGAGGGAAGATTCTTCACGCTCTAACCCTATTCCAGCGTGGGGTCCCTCCGATGGGAGACTGTCCTCCATGAACTTCTCCAACATGAGTCCCTCCCACAGGATGCAATTCTTCATAAACTGCTCTAACGTGAGTCCCTTCCATGGGGTGCAGTCCTTCAGGAACAGAATGCTCCAGCATGGGTCCCCTATGGTGTCACAATTCCTGCCAGCAAACCCGCTCCAATGTGGGCTCCTCTCTCTCCATGGGTTCACAGGTCCTGCCAGGAGCCTGCTTCAGTGTGAGCCTCTCATGCAGTCACAGCCTCCTTCAGGCATCCACCTGCTCCGGTGTGGGGTCCTCCACTGCTCCACCATGCACCTCCATATGCTACAGGTGGACACTCTGCCTTGCCATGGTCTTCATCATGGGCTGCAGGGGAATCTCTGCTCCAGTGCCTGGAGCACTTCCTCCCCTTCCTTCTTCACGGACCTTGGTGTCTGCAGTTGTTTCTCTCACATATTCTCAATCCTCTCTTCTCACTGCTGCTGGTGTTCAGCAAGTTTTTTTTTCCCCTTCTTAAATATTTTATCACAGAGATGCTACCACTGTCACTGATGGGCTCAGCCTTGGCCAGCAGCGGGTCCGCCTTGGAGCCGGCTGGCATTGGGTCTACCAGACACAGGGGAAGCTTCTAGCATCTTCTTACAGAAACCACCCCTGTAGCCCACTTGCTACAAAAACCTTGCCATGCAAACCCAATACAAAAGCCTTGGAATTTCTCATTTTATTCAGAAGATAACTGTATGGGTAGTTAGATGATATGAACACCATATATGCCATTTGTGCTTTCTCAGTTGATGTAAAAAACATATATTTCAATGAGACACTTATGGAATATTAATGTTAATTCATACAGAGCAATCCACCGGTGCAGTAAAAGAAAGAAATCTTAAAATATATTTTTAAAAACATTTCTGTAAGTCTAAGACCTACAATGCTACTATCTGTGCCCAGACATAAATTTGAGGAATTTTATATATTAGCAAAAAAATTCCTGGTACAACTTCTCAGTAAATAGTATGCAAAAAAAAAAATCCTTGAAGCTGTAACACACATCCAAATAAATGAGCAGAATTCCACCCAGCAGGTGGTACACAGGTTGGAGATAGGAATTCCCAAAGACAAGTGGCAGTAATAGAATATCTATAGTACAAAGTTAGTTTTAACTCTTTTTTCCTAAGAGGAAGAGAAAGAAAGACTAAATATCAGATCAGACAAGTCTAAATCCATCACGTTTTCACATTTATTAGATTTAGAAATTAATTTAGAATTTCTATCTTTCTTCAATTTGACTCTAAATTAAGACTAAGCAATGCAAATTTATTCAAGTTTAGCTCATCACCATATTTGAAAGTTCTCCAATTGTATTGCATCAGCACACCAAAAACTTTCATAAAACACCTCTCAGCAGTCTCCAAAACATGACATGCATCATTTCCCAGTAATTTCTAATAATGTTATCACAGAATATATTAACATTCTTCTATAAAGCATATGAAAAACTGCTCTTCAGTAAAATTATTTTCTATACATTTGAAAAGAATCAAAAAGAACCAAAAAGAAAACAAATTATTCTTCAGAAGAAAATAATACTCTTCCTTGATTTATACAGATTTATTTTCTTTGGGGGGAGAAAGATAATTGAAAAAAAACCCTGATGTTATTATAATATAGTTATTTCTATTTTTGTCAGTTTTTTATCTGGAAATCTTTTATTAAGACCTGGAAATAATTCTCACTTAATAGCATACTCACATGTAGGAAAAAATCTCAGAAAACTCTAGTACAAGGAAAAACATAATTTGAACTGATTCTTTACCACCAAAATGTTTCAAAATCCATTTAATTATTTTAAAAGTGAAAATGTAAAATGCCCATTCCAGTGCTGGTAGCCATCAGTATTCACTTTTCACAACAATAACTATAAAGATGTGAAGACCCATGATACTGAAAGACTTTCTATACTCTAAATTTGTCTCATGATTCAATATTGCTCTGTAGAAATACAAAATAAAAGACTGTGCTCACATCAACATACTCTGATGATCTAATAAAAGGGTCCATGCTTGCTGCCCCCCACATCCTTTGGACTGCATGCAGACTTTTCTCCAAATATTAATCAATAATGCTTATGCTTCCTAGATAATATAATCAACTTAAAAAGAAAATGTCATCTATTGCTTTGACTATGTTTAATGTTAGTTGCTGTGATTCTCTTACTTCACACAATTTACAAACTCTGGTAGAGTGTCCTGTCAGCTACAGGGATGCCTGAGCTACCAGTAACCTGACATACTATATTTAGCAGTATATTTCTGATATTAACATGATAAAAAGGAAGGAGGTTGTGCCTTTTTAAAATTCACTCTATTTTGCTAAATGTTTTCTTTCTTTAGCTCGGAGTTCAACAGCATCTATCCTTGCCTTCATTTAATTGCTTTATGAAGCTGCAAAAGTCAGAAAGACCATACAAGAGTTTTCCAAATACTTTCTTCATTATTGATGCTACTGGCATCCAGATCCAGAATATGCTTTAAACACAAAGAAACATGACTACAAGCCTGACATAGATGAGTCCCAAGATATCCATTCCCTATAATTTACTTCTGCTACCAATGGAGAGCCTTCAGTTACCAATTTAAAAGTCCATTTGAGATCTGTCCTAAAAATTGATCACTAATCACCCCTTTCAACACTTTTTTCGTATACAACCATATGTGATCAAATGAAAAGGTACAGATGAAGAGCCAAGAATAAAGTTTGGAAAGAAGATAACAGCAGACATTAGTACACACACAATAATAATGAATGGAAGAATGGAAAGAAAGTGATTTTCAGTTTACCTGTCTTCAGTAATTCATGGTACAATTAATTATCCTTCATGCCAAAGGGTAGTGTATTTTTTTTCTCAAATGGTATGACGTATCTTAGGATATTTCCATATTAACAATCTCCACTGCACATTCCTTTTTTCTGGCAACCTGTGTGTGTTGAGAGGAAACAAGATAATATTTTATAGTGTGATGTGTCTCATGCTGACAGAGCAGCAGATTATAATGTGCTTTATGATGAACATATTTCAAAATCTCCTTATTAATTATGAAATAGAAACACCTCTGAAGTACAAGTACTTAAAATTTCTTAGGCAAACCATCTGAAACATACAATTCATGAACGTAGAAAATAAAAGAAAATTAATCCAGTTTTGGCTAGAGGTTATATTCTGTTCTGCTTGTCTTGATCAACAATAATATTAACACTAATGTAGAACTTGTTCTTCAGACACCACAGAGTGGGTAGTCTATGCTACAGCCATTATCTCATTTATCAGACAAAATATCTGCATACTGTAATGCCCATTCACACCATGACTCAATGACACAGAAAAATCATCATCCTTTTCTGAACTGCATATATTGAAATGTAGCTAGTTATTTTTTTGTGGCTTAAAGTTTTTTTCAATGTTTGTAGCATTTATAGTGTTTGGCATGAATTGTACATTCAACAATGCCAAATGTAGAATGGTAGCACCTGTGAACTTGGGTATTCTTTGTGCAGAAACTGTCTTTGACACAGTAGAGCTACTTCCTCATATGAATTATAAACCAGGTATCCCCATGACATGCATAAATCTTCTTTACTAACTGCAGATATGAACAATATTTTTCATCATTATTTCATCAATATTTTCAACCTCTTCATCAGTCTGCTTCCATTGTGATTTTATATATGTGTGACAGTCATTAATGACTATGTACATATTTCATTCATTTGAAACTACTTCATGTTATTCCACTAAAGAATGCCAAAATTCCAAGGCAGATGTGTACTATGTTAACCTATGTTAATTTTGCACACGATGCATCTGTTCAATTACCTGGAAATGTAATTTTGCTTTTGAAGTAAAAAACATCTGGTAGTAAATATAGTGGTGATCCTTAATTAATCAGCAGATCACAGACTTATGGTATCTGACAAGTTCATGACAAAACCCAAATACTTCCATAGAAAATATGGTTAGTATACATCGCTTGAATTCCAGAAGGCTCATTTCTTCTGTTGTTGAAGACAATGTGTGAAGGAAAAGTCAGGGAGAAAAATGTGGTAACATTCCTTTAAAACTAATACTGAGCTTAATTTGAGATATTGTAATATAGAATCATAGAATCATAGAAGAGTTTGGGTTAGAAGGGACCTTTAAAGGTCATCTTGTCCACCCCTCCGGCAATGAACAGGGACATCTACAAATAGATCAGGTTGCTCAGAGTCCTGTCCAACCTGACCTTGAATGTTTCCAGGGATGGGGCATCTACCACCACACTGGGCAACCTGTGCCAGGGTTTCACCATGCTCGTTGGGAAACATTTCTTCCTCCTATCTACCTTCTTTCTTAGTTTAAAACCATTACCCCTTGTCCTATTGCAACAGGTCCTGCTAAAAAGTCTGTCCCCATCTTTCTTAGAAGTCCCCTTGAAGTACTGGAAGGCTGCAATAAGGTCTCCCCGGAGCCTTCTCTTCTCCAGGCTGAACAACGCCGACTCTCTCAGCCTGGCCTCATAGGAGAGGTGCTCTATCCCTCTGTTCAGTTTTGTGGTCCTCCTCTGGACCTGCTCCAACAGGTCCATGTCTTTCCTGTGCTAAGGGCTCCATGGCTGGATGCAGTACTCCAGCTGGGATCTCACCAGAGCAGAGTAGAGGGGCAGAATCACCTCTCTCGACCTGCTGGCCACGCTGCTTTTGATACAGCCAGGATACGGTTGGCCTTCTGGGCTGCAAGCGCACATTGCCGGCTCATGTTTCTCTTTGAATTTCAGTAATTACAACACTGCATATTACTCGCCATTGTGTATCATATCAGTTATTGTCCTGGTTTCAGCCAGGATGGAGCTGGTTTTCTTCGCAGAGGCTGGTGCGGGACTGTGTTTTGGATTTGGGATGAGAAGCTGTTGATAGTGTGCTGATGTTTTGGGTTGCTGCTGAGCAGCCAAGGACAGTCCAGCTTCTTGTGCTGGCCTTCCAGCGAGTAGGCTGGGGGTGCACGGGGAGCTGGGAGGGGACACAGCCGGGACAGCTGACCCAGACTGGCCAAAGAGATATTCCCTACCATACGACGTCATGCCCAGTACATAAACTGGAGTTGGCCGGGGGGTGGAAATCGCTGCTCGGGGACGGGCTGTCGATCACGGGGTGGTGAGCAATTGCTGTATTGGGCATCACTTGTTCTTGTACATTCCTTTGTTGGTATTATCATTGTTGTTTCCTTTTTTTTTCTGTCCTATTAAACCGTGTTTATCTCAACCCACGAGTTTTTTCCCAATTCTCTTCCCTGTCCCACTGCGGGAGGGGGAGTGAGCGAGCGGCTGCGTGGTGCTTAGTTGCCGGCTAGGGCTAAACCACGACAGTTATATATAATATTTCTGAATAACTGAAAAGGATGTGTCTAGTTAGTATGCAGTATAGAAATACAAGCAATATTTTGATCACATCCATCATGTTTTCTCCAAACAGTGATTACATTATCACCTGCTTTTATTAACTTATTGTGATCCAGTGGATTTATTAATTAACTGTAATTAAATTATTCTATTGTCAGCTTCTTGTCTCTGCTGACTGCTTTCTATGTATAGAAGAAAAAATAGCTTTACTGTTTAGAAAAGCAATAAACTATTATTTAAAACTTAACTGGAGTGATCTAATAGTTTCTTACCATCAGAAAGAATTTCTGTTTGGGCACAGATATTAAAAATAAATCTATTATTCATCACATTTCTAGAATATAGAAAATGAAATATATTTAGTCTTATAGAAAAGATACATTAATATAATATATATGGAATCAAATAAAAAAGCAAAAAAGTGTTATTCTTTCAAGCGGGAAATACCCCTTGATACATACACCTACACTACTGATATAGTATTCATCTTCCATAACAAATGAAAATAATCAGGGGACAAAAATAGACACAAGAGACAAAAATGCATCAAACATTCACAGTCACAGATTATACCAGTTTAACTTACTATTACGTAAGGGAAAGCTACAGAGACTACTGCTATTCTAATACTTAATCACTGGGATAATTTCAAGAACTTCCCTGTAGAAAGTGATTTTCCTCCTGTGCTGCATGAAGTGAATATTATTGTATAATTACAGAAATAACTGCCACTTGGTCTTAAAAGTGTTAAGGTATTGCTTCAATGAAAAATTTTCTTAATCTGTCCTGTCTTTTTTAATATATCACAGAATTAATTAGCACCTAATAGTAATCCAGCTTTACCCCTATAATAATTCCTGAAAGTTAGTTGAGGTATTTCAACAACAACACAGAGTTCACACTCACGTATGCACTGTATATACTGGTAACTACTATCATCATTCAATTCCTGTTCTGCTTTCAAACAAAATTCGGGGAAAGGATGGTGCAATGGTTACCGATGAGACTGGGACTCTGACTACTGATGTTCAGTTTCGAATTCAGCCATATGCTTAAACTGGATCACCAAGGGTGGAAAGGGGCATTATGCATAGAAAAGCATTAAGGATATGGATTTTATCTTTCAGCTTATGTTTTCCATCTGTAAAATGGCAATAGTAATTCATCATACAATTTACTTTATCTTTTTACTTGTAAACAATAGACAGAACTATTTGTACAATGCATAGAACAGCGATAACAACCTGACACTGATGTTTCTGTAATGTATTCTGCAAGTAATACCAACAGTAATCTTTGTATAGTTAAACAAGCATTACATTATAATTGCAACTGAGGAACTGTCTGGAGTATAAATACAATTAGATATATGATTAATTACTAAACAATTTTAATTCTATATTTGAGAATCACTGATAGCATCTTTGAGGTTGGAAGGGATCTGTGAAGACCATCTAATTCAACCTCCCTTGTTTGACCACCCAAATAGTAAAAGTTTTCTGCTTAGGTTTGAATGGAATTTTCTGTATTTCAATTTGTGCCCATCACTTCCTGTCTTCCCTGAAGCCAGGTTTAAAAAACATCTATAATATTTTGAGGAAATGCTGTTAAAGTGAGCATTTAGTTTGTTTCTCATACTCCCTCTAATGTTATGGAATCCTATTTCCTGATCATGTTCCTATAATACAACAGCCACTGAAGAAAAGGCCGGTCTTCCATCCACCAGCAGTGCAATATTTTCTTATTAAAATATCTACCATATTCTACTGTATTTCATCACCCTGTTGGTGTCTCAAAACTTTAAATTCATTTTTGACCCTTTAATTTCAAATTCTCATTAGGCTCTGCTTTCTGGTAGTTTAACAGGATTTATCGCTACATTCTATTTTCAGCTTTGTAAATGAGCAGAAATTAGTTCATCATCTGATGAGCTCATCTTTCCACTGTTTCTACAGCACAGACTACATGATTGAGTAAGGACAAATGCTCTCATCCATCACCATGTTATATTTAAATAAAACCTTATTTTCACAGTCCTGATTATCCCTCACAGAAATAACAACGCCAGATTATTTCACATTACATATTTTTATGTACAAATTAGAAAAAATCCATGGTATTATTGTTCCCTGATAAGTGGTGACTGAGACTTAATTATTGGGATTTTCCTATCCCTTGCATAATGCTATGCATGTCTGTGTACTTGTGAAACAAAATGTATTCTGCAAACTCATGTAGTTATCCAGAATTTCCTAAATGACAAATTTTCAGCACCCTGTGCAGGGCAGTTTCCTTGTTTTATGATGGTTCTACGCTGAAAAGAATTGTACTCCTAAATAATGAGGTCAAAGTACCACATTGTAGGAGTCTTGGTTGGATTTATACTTTGGATTTTTATGGAAATAACTCCATTGTTCCTACTAAGCCAATAAATCATGCAACTTGCTGGCATAGTCAGAGTTGCAGAACGTGGTATAAAATGTGCACGTATATTTCTCTTATTGCCTGGGGGAAAAAAGATTAAAATGTTTCCTATACTCTAATTCTGACATGGGCTTCTAGTACACTCATTGAAGTAAGTTCACTCAGCACTCAACTATAGGGTTTTTTGAAATGTTTTAAATTATTATTTTCTTTCTTAAATAACATGCATGTATTCATACAAAAAAATGCCTTGCATGCATGAATCATTATATAGCTTATAGAGATACAGTTACCAGCCATGTAAAACTGATTAATTAAAGACAGGTTCGTAAACCATTTCTTTACCATGGCGTAGGGTATAGGCCAAACTTTAAACACTTTTTTTCAAAGATGTTTTCTTATTCTAACATTACTTTTTTCTTTTGAGGCAGGGAGGGAGTAGTTCTCTATTCTCAATGATAATTTCATTCCCCTCCTGTATAAAATCTTGGCTGTTACTCCATTCCTAACAAAATAAAAAGTAATGTCAAGACAATGGTAGTTAACTTTCACTGCTATGAACCACTCTTTTTCAATTCATTCTCCAGTGTCTGGTATTTGATGGAGTCATTAACATCTGTGCAGGATGAATACTATACAAGTGCACACTGTAAGCAAATCATAATAGGAACATTTTATACCTAAAAGAATACATATATTGCAAGGCAGAGTGAAAATTGCTATATTAAATTATGGGGAAATCCAATTACAGCCCAGGATGCATTTACTTCCCAAAGACAACAGCAACAGGAGAGCCTCCCCCTCATCCTTGCAGGTGAAGCCACGTGGTCCAAACAAATTGGAAGGAGCACCACCAGCTGATTCAGAGTGCCCTCTCCCAGGCACAAAGGTTTCCTCAGAGGAAATCCTTCTCACATCATGTTTAAAACTATCCTTTCAGCTCCTAAATATAACAGAAACAGCTTGAGATGTTAGGACTTTGAGATAGACTGGGAAACAGGACAGTGCAGCAGAGTTTTATAGTGGTCATAAAGCTTTTAAATGATGTTTTATATATAGAGTTTGCATGAAATTGCAATGTATAGACATGCTATTTTAAGCCTCTGTGTGAACATTCCTAAGTTTAATACTGCATTTTATTGATTTAGGTAATTTTTAAGTCACTGATTTAAGTCATTTTTAGCTGGCTTAAACTAAACCAAAATATGACACATTGTGAAATACGAGTATCTACACTGGGCCTTACACTGAAAGAACTGAAGATATGAGTCATTACGGGGTTTCAGTACAGATTTATATCTGGACTTAAGTCATCTTCATATACTCTGTGACAGATGATATTCACTTATGAAAGGCAATACAGATGAATTCCCTCACCACAAAGAGGGAAAGCAACTTCTTTCACTTATGTCAGTGAAAAGACATATCATAATTACTATTTATATATGTAGAAACAGAAACTATCTTCCACACTGCAATCAACAAATTAAAATTATTTAGTTTATCAAGACAGGACAATATTTAGCTTTAATCAGAATTCATTAAGGTAAATGTGGCTAAATCAGAAAGTTTTTATATTTATGTTGCTTAAAAAATAAGCTTCATATTTATTCATTAACAATTGAACAATCTAAGTTACAGAATTTATTTGCATACACTTAGAATTCACAAACTTCTAAAAACCTTAGTCCATACCTAATTCATATAAAAAAGAATTATCCTATTACCGTAAATATATGGATAAATGCGATTTAAATAAGTAACATCTTACAATCAGATTATTCTGCGTTTATAGGAATTGCTATTATATTTTACAAATGTCTTGGAAATGGGATTTGAGCCTCGTAGTAGGATGATATTGTAAAAAGTATTGTATTATCCCTCCCTTAGAGCAGTGTGGGCTCAGAATTGAAGACAAGCTGAAACACATTCTGCAATTTCTGAATATGACAGGTTCCTATCCTTGAGAAAGTCAAAAGAAAACATGCTATTATTATTACTTAGATATGACTGAAATTAAAACCAAAACAAGCAAGCAAGCAAGCAAAGAAACAAAAGAAACCCACTTGAAAACCTGTAACCTAAGCTTTTACAGAAATACATTTTCCTTATTGTCATTTGCAGGTTTACAGATTTAGTTCTTTATATTTCCTAGTAAAATCAATCCATGTGTACTAGAAATCACATACATCAAGCAAACATCAGTCTAAATCTCATTTTTCTCTAAAACTTTTAATCCAAAAAGAGATCTCTAACTGGATAGAGTCAACATATCTCACCTTCCATGTGACTCTTTCACAGGCAGCATTATAGAGAAAGTTGCCGTGTGGTTCTGCTTATGTTCAGTGTGGTTTTACTTATTTTATAATATGCAGTTCAGAGTGCCATATCTAGGCACTTCTTTCAAATATTGTCTCTTAGGTCATTTCCCACCCTCCAGAGACTCATTTCAATTAAAAGACATTTCTCATTTCATAAAATACCATTGAACGCTTTTGTGAAAGACCAAAGATATTTTTTTAATCAGTATTACTTTATTGCAGCAATCCAGAATCCTTGTAAGGTATAGATTAAGTTAAATGGAAGAGAAAACTTGTTTTTTTCCTGACAACCTACTGGTTTACATTTCCTTCTGTCTCCTCTTCCCAAATCCATCTATGAATAGAAAACATCTTAAGTGGGTCAAGACACAAATATGAGCTCCTTCAATAAATTGTAAAATAACCAAAACATAAAGTTACCAGACAAATATAAACAAAGAAAAACTGTCACAGAAATTATAACAACCAACAGTAGTTTCATATACAAGAGGTGAAAGATTTTATCACTCCTTTGTCCTTGAATTTCCCCGCAGGTGAATTATTATTTCAACAATTTGTCGCCTCTTAGTCATGATGTTTTCATGACGCAGATGAACTGAGGATTACATATAACTACCCTTGGAAAAATCAACCTAAGAAAAAGATCAGCATATAGCACATTGATCCCTGAAGCAGTCAGCAGAAAATGAACACACATTGACCAACGAATGGAATAATGGCTTTGTTGACAATCTCAGTGAAGTTCAGCCTCTGCAACTAAGTGGATAGAGAAATAAAAAGATGGAGATCTCCCTATCACCTCTGTTCTCTGCTTTACAGAATCATCCCCCTTCAGTCACATACATGGCCAAATGGCCATAGATCAAGGATGGCATGTCACTTGTGATCACAGTAGTTTCTTTGCCCTTCTGGCCACAGATGATACGAAAACTTAGTTTTCAGATTAAATATGTTTCTACCTTGTCAAATGGTACTATAGTTTATTGTAATAATTAACACTATTACACACCCCTTCACCTCTTAATTAAATTCAGATGAAGTCAGAAAATCCACAGTGGACTTATGGTCCAAATTTATCCTTGTAAATATTGTAAGGTCCCATGAGTATTATATAACCACCAATACGCTAGTTGCATGTGATTTTTCTAAATATACGCATTGCATAAGAAAAAAAAAAAGAAGAATAAATCACTGTCTGCGATAGTTGCAAAGCAATAAAGGGAGGAAGTATTACAAATACATTCAGAGAATAGATGGAATAAAAGACAAAGGATACTTTTTCTCTGTTTAAGTAAACTTAAAGTAGTCTTAAACTTAACCTTGGTAGGGCATTAGAAATTATATCAACTGTATTAAAATAGAACTTTTTTTTTTCACTCATAATAATACTGCAATGACATGGTCTTTATATCACAGCGCCAATGACAAAACATTTGTGAAAAGCTGTTTACAACAATCAAAAGCAGGACAGACCTGTAGAGGGATAAAAATTTTAACTATACATTGCTTCTTTGCATAGAGTCCATTAATCAGGAGTGTAAGTGTCAGGATATTCAATGGTAAAGTGGCTGGGCTGTACAGTCTGGTTATCCATACAGGGAGCACTACCCTTTGATGCCAAGAAAGGAGATCATTCCACTCTCTTATTTCAGTCTTTATAGGAATTTAAGTAGATTTAGCTGGAAAACAAGAACTTTATTTTGTGATAATTATTATGATTTCTGACTTTGATATAGCAAAAGCCAAGCTTTTTGAAAAAAAAGGGGAAAAAAAAGAAGGAAGATCAAAGATCTTCATATAATCTATTAGTGCAGGCATACATATATATTTAATTACAGACGAATAAATATCAAAGTTACTCAAAAGAGTGGGAGCAATGCTCCCAAGAGCTGCAGATCAGAATTTTCAGAGAAAATTCAGAAGAAAAAAAAATCCAAGATGCAGATACATTAAAACTGTAATACAATGCAGTGTAGTTTGACTGAAGGTACGTTATTCATCCCTAACATGACAGATATTTTAAATAAAACATCCGTTTTTTTCCATGTGTATAAAGTCTATTTTATCTGTCTTCACTCAAGCACCTGAAAGTGGAGAAAAGAAACAGGAAGACATTTAATGGTACATCCAAGGTCTTTCACTTACTGACTAAAAGGATTTCAGTTATTTAGTTCAGTCTTATAGACTGCATGTGGAAGGACTAAGGTGAAAAGTGTAATGCTACTAGACAGTTACTGTATAAAGAAGACAATGTAGCCATAATGTGTCAGGTGGTATTATTCTACTTTTAATGCAACTGTACAAAACCTCATGTGGACTTCAGCAAATGGCCATCCATGGGCACGTGAATCACAGAATCACAGAATCATTAAGGTTGGAAAAGACATTTAAGATCAAGTCCAACCACGAATCCAACACCATCATGCCCACTAAATCATGTCCTGAAATGCCACATCTACACAATCACAGAATCATTAATTCATTGACATTAATTCAAGTTGGAAAAGATAAAAGGATCATTATCAAAAGAACAGAATCCAATCTTATAAGAGGAACTGTAAAGTGCTTAGCTCATTTATTCTAGCAAAATTAAGGTTAAGAGAAGATATGCTTAGAGTTTATAAATATATTGGCTATTTAAAAGTAGAAAGATCATAGAATATTTTGGGTTGGAAGGGTCCTTTAAAGGTCATCTAGTCCAACCCCCCTACAATGAGCAGGGACATCTTCAACTAGATCAGGTTGCTCAGAGCACCGTCCAACCTGACCCTGAATGTCTCCAGGGATGGGGCATCTACCACCACACTGGGCAATCTGTGTCAGGGTTTCACCACCTTCAGTCGGAAAAATGTCTTCCTTCTATCTAGTCTAAATCTGTCCTCTTTTAGTTTAAAACCATTACCCCTCATCCTGTTGCAACAGGCCCTGCTAAAAAGTCTGTCCCCATCTTTCTTATAAGACCTCTTTAAGTACTGGAAGGCTGCAAGAAGGTCTCCCCAGAGTCTTCTCTTCTCCAGACTGAACAACCCCAACTCTCTCAGCCTGTCCTCACAGGAGAGCTGTTCCACCTCACTGATCATTTTTGTGGCCCTCCTGTGTGGAGAGCTTCAGAGCTGGACACAGGACTCTAGCTGGGGTCTCACCAGAGCAGAATAGAGGGACAGAATTTTTAATGTAAAGGATAGCGTCATAAAGTCAAATGTACATACCCTAACGCATTTCTTCAGCTTGAGAATCAGTCAGTGACATAAGTCACTTCATAAACTTCTCTTCATGTTCCATTGTGATATTCACAGGATTACCCTTAAAGTACAGTATTCACTTTGGAAATCAAGGATCTTTCTGACCCTCATTTTCCCTTCAGAAGCAAAACAATGTTTAGAGATAGTGGTACTTTAGGCAAAATAAAATACAAATAGTCTCAAAAGAGCCTGAAATAAATGCAAAAATGGAGTTCTACATTTATTCCTACAGGTATGATTATTTACTTCAGTAGCTCCTACTGCTAGTCATTCTTCATCACTCCGGCTTTAATCATGGAGTTGTTATGGATGGGTACAATGATATGCATACACACTGAGTGGGTGTTGCAATACTCCAGGCATTTTCTTTCACTGATTACCTGACAAACAGTCAAAAGTTAAACATAGAAACATATTCTTACTCAATTTTATTCACTGAGGCTTTGTTTTCTCTTTATTTTCTTCTACATGTTTCAAAATAGTGGTGCAGCTGAACTACATTAGAAATTCCAACAAATAGTAAAAAAGATACAAATATTGTTGTTATCCAGAACAAATTGGCTGAGCGGGAAAACAGAATGCAGTTTGGAAACATATTCAGATCTGCATTCAAAATTTGGTGAATGCTACATACAATCATGCCACAGTGTCAACATTCAAAGTCAGCACTTAATGGTCTATCCAGCTAAATATTTCTGCTCAGATGAGATTATGAAGGCCATACTAATAATTTTTCAGAGACAACATGCAGATAGAAACAAGGGTTCCATTTTCTTTCCTCACAATAGTAGTATTTTATGTTCCATTTCAGAGCTTCACTTTATTGTCTTTGCAAAAGTAAATACCTACCCTTGGCTGAATCCAGTACCCGAAGGAAACAGCACTGTTGATTCATATAGTAGCATAGCATTTTTAATATATTTCCTTATTCTTATGTGTGCTAGCACTCTATTTGCTTTCATTTCTCTACTGCTTTTCCATATTTTCATTATCTGTCTACTGCAATACCTAGGTGTCTTTCTCTTGACTGGTTCTGGTCAACTTGGAATCTGACAACGTGTATCAACATGTTCTGCTCCCTTTCATGATCAGTATGAGTGGTAATTTTAATTAACGGAAATTAACATTTTAGGGATATGTAATTATTATTAATGTATGTATCACTTCATTGGCATTTCATTCAGACCACAGCCTAGTTAGCCGAAAATAAAGTTTAAAAGAGCTGGATGGATGAAGCTCCATCACAAAGAGTCTGGAGAATTTATAGACACAGTTGAACTCTCCAGAATGATAATTTGCACATTCAACCAACACATTACCAAGTGTATTAATAAACTGTTTACTAAATTATTTTCAGCTTATGTTTTCTTATCAGTTCAGTTACTGTATAAGATACATGGCAGGATGAACACGTAAGCAAGGCAGTGAAGATTGGTCAGTTCTCCAAAGAAAGAGAAACAGTAGATCTGAGGAGTATGTACTGATCTTCCACCAGTTATCTCATCATTATCAGATACTAATAAACATCAAATCCACTCACCTGCAGAACACTTTCCAAAAAACTTGTATTAGAGAATCATGTATGTGACAAAGAAATATAAAATATAACTTGTAATGTTTTTCTATTGCTTTTTGTTAAAATATATACATACCTTAAATAGTGACAGCTTTACAATAGTTTTGAAAACTTATCCAAGTTTTTTGAAAATGTCTCTGGACTCTTGATGATCAGTTAACCAAGGGGATGCTGAAGAGAATGGGCCATGTCCATCTGTGACTATGTACTGCTATAAAAACAACTAGTTTTTGAAGTACTTTAAAAAACTTATAGTTTATGGCATTCTGCTGCTCTGGTTTATGCTCCTTGAGATGGAGAGTAGCTTTGGAGTCCTTCACTGTTTTATGCTATGGATTGTAGATTGTCTTTTCCTAAATAGATCTAAAATCTTTAGATTTCATTAAAAAGCTTTTTTTCCTAAATAGATGGGGCTGGTGGTGGGAAGAGAATGTAATATTTGTTTGATGAGCAAATTCCCCAGGTCAAACACACCTATTAAACTAAATGAAAAATAACTCACTTTTAAGCATTAATGAGATTTAGTACAAAAGAACAGCAACACTGTCACCCCTTCCGTTTCTCAGAACTGGATCTCTTCACCTATATGGCACCTGTATCTTGGTTAAATACTGCATTGGAAAGAATTGCCCGAAGCAGATTCCCCCAAGATACAGTATATTCAGTTTCTGAATCTTTATATTAAATGTCACAGGCAAAAGAAGAGAGGTGATAAAGTGTCTCAAGACGCTTCATCTCATGGAATAATACAGGAAAATAAGAATGTGAACTAGAATGATGATAGGATGGCAGAGTCTGTACTCCAAGGAATAAGACATGTCGAAATGTCAAAAAGCCCTGCTGTGTCAAGGCTAACTGAATTACAGTTTTGCCAGTGCCCCAACATATACTGGGACAACAGTCTCTGGCAACAGTTGTATTATAAAGCCATCATTTCCAGTTATTTTACAACAAAAAGAAAAAAAAAACCACCAAAACCCAGCAATAACAAAAATGTCTCTTTACAAGTACAGAGATTAAAGCTAAAAATAACCAGGATCAGATGTGTTGTTCATATATCATAACCTTGTCTGGGTAAAACTAACACAACTTATAGATAAGTATTTTTGATATTCAAATAACAAATTATAATCACGTTTGTTTTTCCTCCTAAAGAAAAAGATATCAAAAACTGGGGAAAAGAAAGGATATCAGCTGTCCAGTATATTTTTTTAACCCATTTGGCAGCAACTTGGTTACAGAAAATAGGAGAAACTCAAGTATAGAGACCATCATAAAGAAACAGGATGTTATAAACACCTGTGGAATAGTTTAACCATTAATTTGTTCCATTTCCCTAGTACTGAAATCAGATACTTTCCTTGATAGGTAACTCTTAGTCATCTTCACTAGAAATAATATGCTCATTCTT
Organism: Phaethon lepturus; assembly: GCF_000687285.1. Taxonomy (NCBI): domain Eukaryota; kingdom Metazoa; phylum Chordata; class Aves; order Phaethontiformes; family Phaethontidae; genus Phaethon; species Phaethon lepturus. Next base: position 25,138 of record NW_010556872.1, read on the forward strand.
TTGACAGGCTTCTACTGCATTAACCCTAAATCAGAAGTTTTCTCCTCTTGCTCTCAGAACAACATACGAAATATACACTTGCCTTTAACAAGACTTCTCTGCAGCATGATGTCTAAGTCAATTCCATATTCACAATTTACTCCGACTGCTGAGTCAGCTCAAAGATATGATAGTATCAGTTTGGAATATTAGTTTTGTCATATTGATGCCTGCCACATATAGTGGCACAGGGCATGCCAGGTCTATATGGTTTCAACTTTTCAATTAATAACCAGTTGTCCTGGGCCCATTAAGAAAAATTCCAAAAAAGATATGGAGCAATGAAGAAAAATCTCACTAGGAAGAACTTTGGATTTTGTATAGTAAAGGAAGAGAAATACTAATCTAATAAGCATGGTAAATGGCTGTTAAAACTCTTACTCTAAAAATGTTTGATTTTGCTTCTCCTTGCATTTTGTAGACACAATTGTTAAATTCAATGGAGACATGCTAGCATGCAGTCATGTTCCTAAATTCAGCTTAATCTCCTAAATTTGTAGAGGAATCCAAATCTAAAACCTAAATACCTCTGTTGTTTGTATATGCACAGATTTTAATTAATCTGTAGGTGTTCCTGTATGCTGATATTCAATGGAGAAACAGCTTTGAAACTGTTACAAAGGACATGGAAGACTTGTATGTGATTTCAAGAATTCGCATGTGAAGAAGGTTTGAGAGGTACAATTTTCTGATGTCAAGACGTACACACAAGGTGCTAAACAGTAAAAGAGATGTATTAAATATATTTTATTCTCCCTTATTGCTCGTTAACACATTCCAGTGGGTGGGGGAACCCAACCAACCAATAACGAACTTTTGCACATACTACTGAGTACACTCATCTGTGTTTATCTTTTTCAATTCTCAACATCAATGCTGACGATATCACTGAATCAAATATTATGACTAGATATCTAAATGCTGAATAACTGCATGACTAAATACATCTGTGTTCATTAACGCTAAATCAAGGATAATCAATATTTCTGTTTGTGCAGCAAATTGCTGCTAGAATTGTGGGCACATTTAGGTCTTCACAAGTTCTGTTTCCCTACAGCATTATGGGTTACCCACTCTTTGGCAGGGCATGTTTTGAGGTATTGGATCAGATATGGCTAGTGGAACTGGATCAAGAGGCTGGGACATGAGCGTGTGTGTCTGAAATTAGAGTCATACAATCTTGCTATATTTTCTTTGTTTTTTTAAATAGAAGATAATGAGCAGAATATAAAACATTATTATCTAAGCTTGAATCATTGCTTTTACATACCTAGAAATATCACTACAAAATGACACAGAGACAAAAAAGCATAAGTGCATCTCCAAGTACCACACTTAAACCTTTTGTCTAGATCTAACCATTATCTATTATTGCGCATATCATTATGTATCACAGAATGACTCATACAGCTAAAATAATAATTGTAAAAATATCTGAATTTCATGCTGGATTGACAGCCCTGGAGACAAGTTTTCTCTTCATCCATGCAGCAGAAACAGTATAAGTAGCTGTACTACAAGCTCTTTCTCACCACCACCCACTTACAGAGACTATTGTTAAGGGTAGAAGACTTCTCAATTTTTCAGTATGATGCCTACAGCCTTGAGTCATCTATGCCCTCTTTTGCAGTGTTGATAAGCACCTGTATTTCCAACTGACTTTCAAAGAATTAAGGGCAACTTGAACCCATGGAAAGAGGAGATGCAAGTCCTCATTGTGCTGAGGTGAGACACCTCAGATTCAAATAACATAAATTAGCAGTCATCTTGTAAAAAAAAGAAATCCTTTGTTTCTCAATTGACATCACAAAAAAAAGCTAGTCAATTAATCGCTATTTTGGAAAGCATATTGTAAGAAAAAGAAACTGATTATATAAATTTTGTAACCACAGGGAAGAAGACTTACATACCAGCGTATGTATTTTATCAATGTTAGCTCACCTAACCAATAACCTATATTGATTATTTTACATGAGGGTAATTTCTTACTCACTGTTAAGTGAATATGAGACTGTGGTTCAAAACTTTATTGAGATTTCAGTGAGATCAAAAGGAGTGTAAGAAAATAATAGCAGTGAAAACAAGTTCAAGCTCAACTTCACTTCAATCAGCTAACATAACAAAGACTCACAAGTTTTCTGTAGCTTTAAAAGTACAGACTGAAACTTCTTCACTTCTGCAACTGTACTAAAGTCAAAATATCATTCAGTTAGGCAAAAGTCAAAATATCATTCAGTTAGGCAAAATATATGGTATCTCTGTTAAAATTGTGGACATAAACAGTATTTTGAAGAAAATGTCTTTTCATCATGTCAAAACCAGGAAGTGCATCACTACTAAAATTTCCCTAGAGAAAATGCTGTCATATTTATCTGTTTCAAGATTAAACTTTGATTAATATAAATATTTCAAAATAAAGATATATCTATACAGATGCAAAGATATATGGCATCATCTTTCTGTGTAAAGGTCTAATTAAGATTAAACTTGCCCCTGTAGTAAATGTGAAATTATTTAATTTATTTAATTCTATTTCAAAGACTCATTTGCATGGTGCTAAGAAGCTCATTAAATTCAATTAGCAGTAATGTAGGGTCTGTCATGCTTCCTTTCTGATCCACAGTATTATAATAAAGTTCTTCTATTATTTCTCTGTAGTGAATTATTAATACCACATAACATACAAAAGAAAAGCTTAGAAAAATCTTCAAGATCTACTTAACTTTTCCCCTGTTTTTAGACATTCAGTCTCAAATAAAAGAAACATTAATGGAAACATGATAATGCCTTAAGTAGGTTAAAAAAAAAGTACCTTATGATAAAAAGTAGAAGCATGCAATAATTACTAAAAACCAAAAACTGTCAACAGATACATGAATGCCAACAATACAGCAGAATGTTCCTACACAACAAAAATTGAATCTATTATCATTTGCTGGCAAGAGCTCACAGTTTTATGATGACCACTGTATACAAACAGGATTCCTTTAGTGTTAAAGCATTTTAGCAACCTATATTCATTGTACATTATTTAAATCAAGCTTTAAACTAGACTCATATACCTCATACAAAGACTCTTTCAGTCTTTCTGTAACAATGATGTCCATATAAGCCTATTGTTATAATGTTCATACGCCTACAGACAATATGGTTTTACATGTAAGTTTGCATTACACTGCCAGAGAAGCCTGTGATGTCTTGTTCACTTCTAGGTGCTACAGTACAGAAGCAACTTCTCTTTTCACCATGGCAGAGACTCTGAAGCAGAAGTGAAAAAGACATGACAATGGGATTATTATTAACTTACTTAATTCTACCATGTGTTTTTAATTAAAGTAAAAAAAAAAAAGGTTATTTATAGTTTAAAAAAGCAGAAAAACTTGAGTCAATATTATATTTTAATGCACAGCTTGGTAAGGTCAAAAGACATGTGACAATGCTCAAGACTCTTTTAGATAGTTTACTCAATGGCACCTGTTTGGCATCTCCAAATCGTAAGTTGGCAGTGCAACATCATTCTTCTTGGGACTCCAGATGCCAAGCACATCTGACTGGCTGCTCTGTGACTGCACTCAAAAGAGCATCAACGGGAATGCACAGACTCCCCACGGGTAGTTTTGTACTGTGGCTTGTCTTCTGACACTGTTGCTCTCCATTCCCCAACTACCTGAAACAGCCCACAGTGTCCTATGCGTTAGAGCAAGAAAAAGTTGAGGTGTCTGAGAAAGGACTAATGGAAAGAATATTTAATATTGTAGACCAGTATCTGGAATTAAAAAGAAATGCGTTAACAGTATAGGAAGAGCTGAGACTTCAGCAGTGTCCTGCCTTCCTGGTCTCTGGTTTCTGAAGAGTATGCTGGAGAGGCTGGAAAAACATTGCAAGGAAGGTATACCTGAAGAGAAGAGTGACCACTTGACAATACTCATAGGACTGTTTCATTGGCACCATTCGTTACCCATAGCTGTGACAGTTGTGACAGTTTCTGTTTTTCCCCCCTCCTTTTTTTTTGAGGGGGGTAGAGGGGAAGTGGTGTTTATTAACTGTTAGCAACAGAAGGGCTGATCCTTAGGTGAAAAAAAAATAGGAAATATTACTACCTATGATTAAGAAACCTGCTGGGCAAATGAGACAGAAACTTGTCAACATAGTTACTCAAGTCAGAGATGCTGAATACTGCTTTTGGCCATAGGGCAAGGGAATATTCAGGCTCCAGTCCATGATTACACTTCAGGGGAAGGAGAAAGAGGAGGGGGAGGGGGTGTGCACATAGGGAAAAGTAGGCTTTGGCTTCTTCTGAAACATATTCTTAATTTTTACTGTCGTTACTGTTGTGACATGGTCTACTGAAATAACCAAATAACCAGAGATGTCTAGGCTCTTAAGAATGTATGATGCAGAATTCTATCACAGCCCCAATGTTTGATTCATAAACGATAAGCAGAGGGAAGAATGAATGCTGAATCACATATGCCACTATCAGGGAAATTTTAGTTCTCTTTAAAGTTTCATCATCCAATGTCTAACCTGGCTTTTTGTTGTACAAGCTACTAAGGTTAGAAAACAAGTCAATACACCATTTATTTCTTTCCAGTACACACAGGAAATGTGATCTTGTTCAGGTTAGGCAATTAAGTCTATGGCATTTTTTATAAACCTTTTGTTTCCTGTTTGTGCCCCAATTCTTCCTACATGTGGTTAATCATTTTTCCATGGATGAAAATTCAGATACCATGGATACTGGTATAATTTTTGTTTTCTGTTTTAAAAGCAGATTTGATGAATTTTAACTTCTTAGAAATATGCGTCTGAGGCGTAAGACTTGGGCTTGAGTTTGTCCAGCCATGTGTTTATCACAGAGGGGTAAAGCTCAGAACTTGTAAACAGTTCTCAATATATTAAAAGGAAAGGCAAGTGAAACTGGAGAGACTTACAGCATACTCCACTTCCACAAACGTTCAGTTGAATGAGCAGTGGAAATTAAGCAAAAAAACAAAGATATTTTTTATGTTTTCACTCCTTTTTTGGCAGAAAGTAAAACAATGTCCCTGAAGACTTCATTTCTTCTCTGCATATCTTTTGATCAGTCCTCTGTGAAACTGTTGACCAAGCATATTATCAATGCAAAGTTCATGTGGAGTACTCACTGCTGTATGTTAAGGGACTTATGGAGCCTGGCAGCTGTTTGTTACAAGCTTAGGGGAAAATACTTCTGGATGGATTCCATAAGCAGAGCTTAAAACTTTTTTTTTTTTTTTCCATACAGATACACTGGAAGTCAGCACATTAGAAGACAGGGAATTGCACTGTGACAAGCAGGTCATAGCTGGATGACAGACTGAAAAAGTTTTGCATCTTCCTACAAACTCTGTTATTAATTTCCCAATCCTCTGTCTTCTTCAACCTCTTCTTTCAGTTTCTGGTATCATTTCAAAGTTGAGAAAGATAGGAAGGGTACCATGAGAAATTTTGAAGAAATACTCAATGGATGAGATGTGCAGAGGTCAAAATGAAAGACACGGAAAAGACTGACCCATTTGCCAATCTTACCACTGCAACTGTTAGAGTGCCCTGGCAATCAGAAGGCAAAGGTGCAAACCAGAATCCTTATGTTTCATTCTAGTCAAAAGCTACTGCAAACCTCTGTTTAAGAGTCTATCAATCTTAGATATTATTTACATATCAAAATAAAATCACTATTATTAATTTAAAATGCAGTTAAGAAAAATAATTGCTGAAAGGCCTCAGTAATCAGCATCTAGAGACTTAAGAGGAAATTTTTGGTCTCTTTAGTTCAACAGTAACAGTAGGATCGACTTAATGGTACCAAGACCACTTCAGGTTCGAGCTGTGGATCAGCCCCTAAATGCTCCAGCGAAAAAAATCCTCCTCTCTCTCTCTCCAGAGGGGTTCAGGTTTCTGTCACCCCACACTAGTTTTGACACAGCACATGCATAACATTGGCTAGGACTTTTTAGAAATTGGCTATGTTACAAGGAAAGACCTGTGGTAAAGTACATAGCCTAAAGCCATGCAAGACATGAAAGGTAAAACTGCAGATAGAGGTTAAATAGAGAAGAAAAGGACTGTCAGCAGCCCAAGGATTCAAGGGAGAAACCAAGGATGTGAAAAACAGTATAAAAATCTAAGGGGAAACCAGAACTGGAACACAGCAATTCAGGAACACCACAGATATCCCATTCCAAAGAGCAGCAGCAGCTGACCCTTCAACCCAAATTTGTTGCATAACTGGACCATAGTTGATGAAACTTTTAGGAGAATTTTTGCAGATTAATTAATTAAGGTCGTTGTAGTATAAATACCTAAATAAAGTATGCAATTCATGATTTAAGCCAACACCAACGCAATGGTACAATATTGTACAAGAATAACAATGTAAAAACTAAGACATTTACCTACTATTCCTTTGTTATTTTCTTTGGGGCTTGAATTACTAGATAAGCACTGTAGAGAAGGAAAAACAGAGATGGATAGTTGTTCTTACTCAAAAACATATAATTTAATAGCAAATTTAAAATGTAAGTTTCCATGTTTTGCATACTGTTCTTCACTTTCACTGAAACTAACAGCAGACATTATGAAAACTCAGATATGAATGAATGACTTGGACAACACACATAGGCTATTTAAATGGTCAGTAATTATATTCTGCTGTGAGAAGACAAAGGCTTACAATTTTCTTACATATAATACCTTTTAAATTGTGAGAATGTCATCATGCTCTATGCACGGCAAAAGAAGGGCTGGGGAGAAGCACATAATTCCAGTGCTACATGCTAGCACTGAAATGGATTGCTGCCAACTGTAAACATACTTAATTTATGTCTTGTGATAAGAGAAGATGAAGGCTAGTTTTTAGATACATTATATGGTACCATACAAATGTTGGCAGCATTTTATAGTGCTGTCATATTCAGAAAAGCAACAACAGAAAATATGACATTTAATAAAATTGCTCCTTTCCTATCTTCAGAGAACGATCTAAACCATTTTTAACAATAATTTTCTGCTTCTTTGAACTTTGCATAGCTAATATCACTACTGGAGAGTAAAGTATGTTGTACCAAGTTTCCTTTCCCGAAATAATCCACATTATTTTTAACTAAGTTGTGAAAGCAGTTCTGGAAGCAGTATCTTGGGACGGGGGCTGGCAGAGAGCAGTGAACATTAGGAAAACATATTCTGATAACTCCTACTGAATACAACTAGTGAAACAGTAGTTATTCTACAATAACGAGAACAGAAAATGAAAACTAGACAACGATTTCTGAATTTTGAACATTCATTTAAGACTTCCATCAAAATATATGAAAACATCTAACAATATTTCACAGAGATTCTAGCTATTAAGTATCTCCTTTTTTTTTCTCAACTTGGAATTATAACCTAAATTAATGATACATAGGAATCTTCATAGGAGTTTGACCAGTTCTACAAATGACAGAAAAACACCCAATTCATCTAAGTGGCTCTTGGTCACCATTTAAACCCAACACACAGGAAACACAAACAAACAAACACAAACCCCCAAAAAACAAAAAGAGAAACACTAATGAATTGCCATTTTCTGCTGCTAATGAATATTGACCACAACTACAAGCATTCTTACTCGCTTCTAAATTAATCTCCTATTTAAGGAACGCATGCTTTTTTGCTGGAGGCTTCAGTTTTTATTAAATATAACAACAGAAAAATAAGCAGCATCCCTGATTATATGATGGAATGCCACAGAAATCACAAGTAAAATAAATATTCTAAAGCACTTAGTACTTTCACAGACCCAGACACTTCAGGACGATCTAAAAATTCCCTAAAGAAACTTTTACTGAAATCAGTGACTCATTTTTTCAGCCTATATAAATAATTTGGCATTCATAATTTGGAAACTACAAATCTATGTCCTTTCTGTAAGGATCCAGATATTTCCTGTAGTTCTGCTCTAGGAACAATTATTACATTACCATATCTATATATAATGGGTGCCCCAGACTATTCTAATAGATATCCTCTCTTTAACATGGAAATCAAAATACTCCATCAGTCAAAGAAAGAGCTAGTCTCTTACTCACACATATTTACTTGTCCCTCTTGTAATCTTGGTCAAAAATGATCCATAAGGAAATATCTATACTCCATAGGAATGAATTTGTTTTTTTATCTTGAGTGATTTAGTACATACTCTATAGAAAGGCCATTTCACCACCAAAAATGCCTAGTCTTGACATGAACTTAGAGTATCAAAATCCAGTAATATTGTTGGCACTTGTTGGCACATCAGGACTTTTCAGGATCAGGATAAAATATCCCACTAAAGAGGATTAGAAACTTATTAATGAATGTGGACAAAACCATTCTTTAAAGAACAGCTTGACTATATTTCTGTGAGCTAAAGCAACCTGATGTTTTCCCAATAAAACAATCATTTAATTAAACCAGGATTAATTGTAATTTAATGTTTTTAACTTGAGAGTTGCATCAATTTCTGTTGCACACAAAAACAATTTAAGAAAATGAGAGTCTATACAGCTTTGTTGTCTACTTTCCAAGACAGAATTTTATCTTATTTTTCACTTCTTGGTGTGAGCCTCCAAAATGGACTGTCATAGTATTCTAAAATTCAGAGGAGACAAACATATATAAAAATGATTAATGAGAACATGGAAATATACACAAAAGAAGCAGTCAAAGGAATAAACAAGCAGGAAAAAGTATTTAGGTTGTAGCTGGCATAATTAGCAGCAACGTAATAACATTAAGAGTAGAAAAACAGTAGAAAAAGAGATGCAACGGTTTCCTGAATGGAGGGAAGGAACACACTGAAAGATTTCACTTCTTTTCTGTTTTTCTATAATTCTAAACAGGGACTTCCTTCCAAGGTAACAACGAATTTAATTGCAATAAACAAGACTATACCACATGTTCAGAATTCTGCTGTTTCTTTCATTAACTAATATTCTCAAACAAATGTGGTGATAGCAGGCTACACCCTTCACTCTTTGCAACGTGGAAATTGAGTTCAATGCAAATTTGCATCTCACGTGAAATTTCTCATTAAGCATATATGATTCATGATTTTTATTATCATTTTAATAATCACCAGGTTGCTCTATAAATTTGTGTGCCAACAGCCGGAAAAACTAGCAGTTAGCTATACTAACAATTTTATTCATTATTTTGATATCTGCTTCATCCTCCTGCATTTGACTTGTCCATTTATACCACCAGATGGTAATTCACTAACATTAACAGATGCAAAGCTCTTACAAGCTTTAGTCTTTCGTTTGAACCTTTCCCTGTCCTTTCTATGAAATAACTCTGCAAACATTGTATCCTTTCTTCCATTTATGTTCTCTTCTCTTTCTTCCCTTCATATTTCCCATTACTCTTTTTTTCAATTTGAATGGAGTGGCTTTTCTAGCCGCCTTTAGCAGAGCTCAAATCCAGTAACACTTGAGCATGAGTTCAGTACCTCTCACAATTTGGGGAAGCTGGCAGCCTTACTCTGTACAAAGGCTATTGCCTCTTATCAAAACTGCATTTCTTGCTTAATAAGGTCTCAACAAAAAACATACCTGCGAAGAAATAATAAAACCAGTGTGCATCAAAAAAAGCTTTAGCAGCAGCAAAGTGACTTTTCCTTAATGGATAATGTGTAACTAAAATACATCATTTCATTATTATTGAATGAACTGGACTTTGTGATTCTTTCAATAGTTCTGTTTTATCACATGCAACTCACCACAAAATACTTTCAGAAACCTGTTAAGCTTGACAAGTTATCTTTCATATTAATTGCTTTAAAATCAATCAAATACCTTGGTAACAAATCTTCTTTTCTTGAATATAGGTAGGAGGAAAAGAGAGAAAAAAGAAAAAAAGCAAGCCACGAACACAATACATACAAGTCAGCAGTGAACAGGATTCTTATTGTTATCATCCAATTAAAAATACTCACTTGGAAGCAAGCGCTGATAAAAGACTGCAGGAAGCCAACTATGTCAACCAATTCATACATAGCATTTGGAAAGAAACTCACCAGTTTAACATACAATTGCCAATAGGAAGTAAAAATAAGAAAGAAAATTAAGAAAGAAAAAAAAGAAGGAAAGAAAGGAAGGAAGAAAGAAAGAAAATTCAGAAGGGAAGGGAAGGGAAGGGAAGGGAAGCGCTGATAAAAGACTGCAGGAAGCCAACTATGTCAACCAATTCATACATAGCATTTGGAAAGAAACTCACCAGTTTAACATACAATTGCCAATAGGAAGTAAAAATAAGAAAGAAAATTAAGAAAGAAAAAAAAGAAGGAAAGAAAGGAAGGAAGAAAGAAAGAAAATTCAGAAGGGAAGGGAAGGGAAGGGAAGGGAAGGGGAGGGGAGGGAAGGGGAGGGAAG
>NW_010556872.1:35761-44147 GCF_000687285.1 Phaethon lepturus
AAGGGAAGGGAAGGGAAGGGAAGGGAAGGGAAGGGAAGGGAAGGGAAGGGAAGGGAAGGGAGGGGAAGGGAAGGGAAGGGGAAAAAGAAAAAAGTAACTCCTTTTTAGGAAGGTTGAGTATTTTAATAAAAATACTACCCTGGTTTCAACTGGGATAGAGTTAATTTTCTTCCTGACAGCTGGTATAGTGTTGTGTTTTGGATTTGGGATGAGAATAATGTTGATAACACACTCTTGTTTTAGTTGTTGATAAGCAGTGCTTAAGCTAAGTCAAGGACTTTTTTTGCTTTGCCAGCAAAGAGGTTGGGGGTGCACAAAAAACTGGGATGGGGACACAGCCAGGACAGCTCACTCAAATTGGCCAAAGGGATATTCCATACTGTATGGTGTAATGTTGAACAATAAAACTGGAGGCATTTGGCTGGGAGGCAGCAGCCACTGCTTGGGGACTGGCTGGGCATCGGTCCGCAGGTGAGCAATTGCATTGCGCATCACTTGTTTTATATATTCTTTTATCATTATTAGTATTTTCTCTTCCCTTGCTATCCTATTAAACTGTCTTCATCTCAACCCACGAGTTTTACTTTTTTTTTTCCCTGATTCTCTCCCCCATCTCACTGAGAGGGAGTACGTGAATGACTGTGTGACGTTTAGCTGCCTTCCGGGTTAAACCACAATAAGACACACAATAATGATTAGTGATGGATTTTAAAACTATACCAGAAAAGCCAATGGAGAAACTTGGTTACTAAAGACTGTTTGCAATGCTAGAAGAAAAAGCAAAACCACAAATGCAATATCTGACTTAAAAAATAATTAAGTTTTTTCCAGTTAACCTCTGAGTTTCCCAGTTCTGATAAAGTGCAAAGAAATATTGAGACTTATGAGATTGAACCCTGGCTCCATTTCTATCCAAGGCAAAACTTTTACTGAGAAGAGTAGTCAAGTTTTATACATTCCAGAAGACCTTAATGAAACTTTCTTCTACGTCAGTGCATTTGCAATCTGTTTTTTACACATATATTAAATATTGTCTTCCAAAATCTCACTTGAAAAATATGATATAACTAAAGAGCATCAAAATGTTTCAACATTTCTCTAAGTAGAAAGACTGCTCAAGATCAAAATTTGTCAATCTGTAAAAGTCTTATTTTGTAAGTAGAAACTTTAACTTCCAGATTAAATATTCTGCATGACATAAATATATCCTTTATTTCATTATGTACCTAAGTTCATGAAAAAATTAGAGTTGCTAGGGGTGAATCACTTCTGTTCAGTTGTGATATCAATTAAATTAGGCTGGTTGGGGCAACAGCTTCTTTGCTTGAGGTTAAAATGGTAGCAAAATGTCCATTTTAAATAAAATTGGCAACATTAATACAATTAGAGACATTTGCATGAAAGTACTCCTTTTGCTTCAATTCATAAATCCAATAAGTGGAAAAGAAGAAACTGAAGTACTGATGAAAAACATATAGTATAATGTTTGTTTGTGACAGAAGTGATGTCTAATTGTATTTAAGAATATGCATTTCTCCTTTTACTTACTATTGCCACTTCAACATGTGTTGTAAAATGCCACTGCTTTTGATGAAGAAGCATACTCGTGAAATAGTTTCACAATCTAGATTGGAAAAAGGCACTTCAGTCTGCAAATACCTACCTCAGGATCCAATCTTCACCATGTGAACAGTTTTCTAGATACCTAAATTTACAGATACAATTACCTAAACATGCTGCTGTGCCTAAGTATGAGACTAGACTTTTAACTTTAAATTAAAAGAGTTTGAACTGTGCTTTGGTCCAACAATCCTCTATGTCTGTCTATGTTTTTATTTTCCACCCTAACAACCCCCTCATTATGGCCTTATGCCTCACAACAGAAGTAATGTTTAGATAATATTCCTCATCTGTGTCAATGCAAACTAGACACACTGCATGAATGCACAATAGTGTGCTTTAATGCAAAACTACATTAAGCTGCTTCTGAGATTAACTGAATAATCTGTCCTATGGTCGAAGAGATGGGAGGACAAAGAGTTTTTTAAAATACAGCTTAAAGCAAGGACATCTTAAAGATCTGTCAGTTTCTGCAGCAATTACTTGACCATCACCCACTTGTCCTTATAATCTGATAATAATTTCTGTTGACCATCATACACCATATGATAACCATATACAGAACAAAACAAAATAATATTTAAATATTCACTTTCATTATTTTATAGTACCTAAATAACAGTTTCTAATCTTTAATCATATAATTTTACATGATATAATCTAAACAATTAATAATCTATTTCTTATCAGTTAATAACTAATCTAAGTAATATTAATAATATATTTATAGAACTTATATTTCTGTATTTACATTCTCTTATATCAGAAAAGTCAAGTTGCTGAAAAATACTAAAAGATCAAAATAAGATTCCTCACCTTTCTCAAAATGTCAAGAAACACTGTAAACAATAGGGTGGCATTAGCAATAAAAAATGGCCTATAAAGCATTTAGAGCAAATAGGAGCAAAACGAAGTAAAAATAACTTTGCAGATACTGCTTACTGAAAGTTAATGATATACACATGATGGAGACATCCAGGTTACCAGCCAGTAAAGATGATCTCTGATACACACAGCAAGAAAAATGATCAGAGGGATGGAACACCTCTCCATGAGGACAGGCTGAGAGAGTTGGGGTATTCAGCCTGGAGAAGAGAAGGCTCTGGGAAGATCTTATTGCAGCCTTCCAGTACTTAAAGGGGTCTTGTAAGAAAGATGGAGACAGACTTTTTAGCAGGGCTTGCTGCAATAGGACAAAGGGCAATGGTTTTAAACTAAAAGAGGGTAGATTTAGACTAGGTGGATAGAAGGAAGAAATTTTTCACACTGAGGGTGGTGAAACCCTGGCACAGGTTGCCCAATGTGGTGGTAGACGGCCCATCCCTGGAAACATTCAAGGTCAGGTTGGAGAGGGCTCTGAGCAACCTGACCTAGTTGAAGATGTCCCTGCTCATTGTAGGGGGGTTGGACTAGATGACCTTAAAGGTCCCTTCCAACCCAAAGATTCTATGAATCTGTGAACATCAATCAGTTAACACCACATCCCCTATTGTTAAGACTACTTTGCATAGCTTTTTCCCTTCAAAACTCTTTTGACATTACACAATATGTTTGATTGCTAACTGAGGGGTATAGCCATGCAAGCAAATGCCATGCAACAAACCCCGCTAGAATAATTTCTCTACTTCAGATACAATATTAGTAATATATTATACATTGTGAGCAGTAAATAAGTTTCATTCTTCAAGGTGAAGCATTGTACTTACCCTAATGTTTGATATGCAATAATGCAGCTACCAAATCAGGTCCACATTATGATTTTCATACTGAAACAGTTCAACAAAGTGCAATAATGCCACATGACTTAACATTTTATTTCAGCTCTACTTAAAAACCAAGGAAATTATTTATTTATTAATTACAATACTTCTTAAAAACAGGTAAAAATGTAACATCAGTCAAGACTAAAAACACTACAATCAATGAGCAAGAATTATTTCCAGCACCTTTAGAAAATATCTATTATCTCATGAATGCACACTGCATATTCATACAAAATTCAGCATGGTTATGTACGAATGTGACATATATCTTCAGTATATAGAGAAAATTATAATGCACAAGAGAAGTAGCCAGGAGTCAGTTATAAGTCTCTTGATAAATGAAGATTAATGTCACAGAGCTAAGCTAACATGTATTATAATGATACAACAATAACAGTAGTTCTTATTGCTGTAGTGGAGCTCATATATCTGTGGAGCTCAGAGCACTTTACAAGCACTAATTGAAATTCACAACATCCCTGCAAGGTAGGTGCATTTTATTATCTGGGTTCTACAAATTGGAAAATGAAGGCACAGATAATTAAAACAGCTTGCCCCGGGTCACAGAGCAAGCCACCAGTTAAACTAGAAATGCAACTTTCAACTTTGTTTTTGAGTTCCCAGTTTTAATTCTCCTTCTTCAATCCTATATGCATAACAGTAATATTAATTAAAACTCCTAACAAACCACAGTACTTGTCTCATTGAAATCAATGGCAATAGTGCTCAGTTCATTGGTGAAAGTTCAACTATATCACTAAACAATTCCAAAACTATGTTAACATTTTAACACATAAGATGGCCAGCACACACATGTAGGTGTACATCCATGGCTACATGTGTGTGTATGTGTATCTCAAATTTGGATAAATTACTTCTCTGGGCACTCATCATCAGATATTTGATGATCTCTACATGAAGAGAACAACATAAAATTACAGAATCACAGAATTGCAGAATGGCTGAGGTTGGAAGAGACCTCTGGAGGTCATCTCATCCAACCCCACTGCTCAAACAGTGTCACCTAAAGCAGATTGCACAGGACTATCTGCAGATGTCTTCTGAATATCTCCAAGGATGGAGACTCCACAACCTCCCTGGGCAACATATTCCAGTGCTCAGTGACCATCACAGAAAAAAGTGTTTCCTGATGTTCAGAGGTAACCTCCTGTGTTTCACTTTGTGCCCATTGCCTCTGGTCCTGTCACTGGGCACCACTGAAAAGAGCCTGTCTCTGTCTTCTTTACACCCTACCTCCTATTTACTGACACGAATAAGATCCCCCTAAGCCTTCTCTTCTCCAGGCTAAATGGTCACAAGTGTCAGCCTTTGCTCATAAGAGAGATGCCCCAGCCACATCATCATCTTCACGGCCCACTGTTGAATTCTCTCCCACCTGTCCATATGTGTCTTGTACTGGGGAGCCCATAACTGGACACAGGACTCCATGTGCAGCCTCATCAGTGCTAAGTATAAGGCAAAGATCACCTCCTTTGACCCACTGGCAATACTGTCTAATGGCAGCCCAGGATACCACTAGCCTTCTTTGCAGCAAGGGCATACTGCTTTCTCATGTTCAACTTGGTGTCCACCAGGACCCCCAGATCCATTTCTGCAAAGGTGTTTTACACCTGCTTGGCCCCCAGCATCGACTGACCTATTACATGCATCTTACATTTCTTCTGAGCAGATCAAAACACTTGCTATGGCTCATTTTAACCACATAAAACCCAAAACTGCAGTTAAGATTTTTTCCATTAATTGCAAAGCCAGAGGATTAGACTTAAAATCCAAGGATGAAGGAATAATATATATAATACCTACCAATTTTAGTGATAATTAAATGTCCAAAAAATTCCAATGAACTGAATGTAAGCTATTTAGACAATATCAAGGTGATTCCCATTATTTCCACCAATCGTTAGATTATTACTTCCTCCAGTGTTTTATGTTATAACAACAGAGCTGTCTACCACATATTGAACAGAAGATTTATTCTGTTTGGAGTATAGAAGGGATTATTTTATAGCCACTTTGCAAAAATGCTTATAGAAATATTAATTTCAAACACTTCTAATGTTTTTATAACACAAGCTTGTTTTTGTCTTTGCATAACTATTTTTCCTCCCCATGTTTTCACTGAAAAAATGTCAGAAATCCTTGTTAAAAGCATAAATAAAATAAGAATATTTTCAATAATGTTAGAATATATCAGTAGTTTTCCAAGGTGCAAAATTTATCACTTTGTCAATAAAGCTTCTAGTGCACAAACTAGCTGGGAGTAATACACTCACAGTCACCATCTCATATCTGAAATGCTACAATGGGCAAGGTCATTGTTTTTGGTCTGTTTCAGTGCAAAGAAAAACTTTAGCATAAAGAACTATGAGGATTTTAGTCTGTGGTAATGTAAACTAAGTTCTCTCACAGAGACACAGTGTGTTCCCACAGAATACTGAAGTACATTGGGTGGACAGCAATGGAACAGGTGAAAGAAGTAAGGTTTTAAACTTCAACTAGTGAAAAAAAAGTATACATTTACTTCCAAAATTCTTTCCCAGAAGAAAGCCTAAAAGATGGTCAAAGAAACCATAGCCACCATGATGAGCAAGACTGGCAGACTGGTAACAACAGATGAGGAGAATGTTGAGGTACTCAACGATTTCTTTCTCTCAGTCTTCCTGGTAATCTCTCTTCCCACACCTCCTGAGTGGATGGACTGCAAGACAGGGACTGGAGGAGCAAGGTCCCTCCCACTGTAAGAGAAGATCAGGATCATGACCACATGAGGAACCTGAAAATACACAAGTCTATGGGACCTGATGAGATGCAACCCAGAACCCCGAGGGAACTGGCTGATGTTGTTGCCAAGCCACTCTCCATGATATTTGAAAAGTCCTGGCAGTAAGGGGAAGTCCCCTGTGACTGAAAAAAGGGAAACATTGCACCCTTTTTTTAAAAAGGTGGCAAGGAGGACCCTGGGAACTACTGACCTGTCAGCCTCACCTCTGTGGCTGGGAAGATCATGGAGCAGATCCTCCTAGAAACTATGCTAAGGCACATGCAGGACAGGAAGGTGATTCAAGACAGCCAGCATGGCTTCACCAAGGGCAAGTCTTGTCTGACCAGCAGTCCTGATTTCAGCTGGGATAGAGTTAATTTTCTTTGTAGAAGCTCATATGAGGCAATGTCGTGGAACTGGGATGAAAAAAAGTTGGTAACATACCGACGTTTTCAGTTGTTGCTAACCAGTCAAGGACTTTTCAGCTTTCCGTGATCTGGCCTGCAAGTGAGAAGGCTGGGGGTGCACGGAAAGCTGGAAGGAGACACAGCCAGAACAGCTGACCCAAACTAGCCAAAGAGATATTCCATACCATATGACATTATGCTCAGCATATAAACTGGGGGAGTTGGCCAGGGAGGTGCCGCAGCTTGGGAACTAACTGGACATCAGTCAGTGAATGGTAAGCAATTGTGCTGTGCATCACTTCTTTTGTATATTCTTTTATCATTATTATTTTTATTTTCTCTGTCCTATTAAACTGCCTTGATCTCAACACATGAGTTTTACCCTTTTTCTTTTCCAATTCTCTCCCCCATCCTGCTGCGGGGTGGGGGGAGTGAGTGAACAGCTGTGTGGTTTTTTTGGCTACCTGCTGGGTTAAACCACAACAGTCCTTTTTGGCATGCAACTTGGGGCTCAACAGGTTGAGGTAACGACAAAACTGACTACAGTGTGTTAGAACATATTTGTTATAAGCATTTGTTGTATTAGTCTGACAGTTGCTGGTCACAACGTTTATTCATTTGCTCTCAAAGTTCTTGTGCTTTTTCTCAGAGGTGTGTTCTGTGACATGCTACTTGCTGTATATGTTTCCCCTTGTGCTGTTTATCATGTCTGGGAACTGGGTCAAGCTTATTGTTGTGCTGTACCTTGTAACAGCAGCTTATGACATAAAATGGCTAGTCGTGACAGTAACCTGGTAGCTGTACTCAGCATTGCCATCATCTGTGTACTTCAGGAGCCATCTCTTAGAAACTAGTAATAATTACACTTTTTACCTTTTCTCCGCGGAGACCCAGACTATGGGGAAGCACGTTCCTTCACCTTCCCCTTCTCCTCCAGACTAGTTACAACAGCTCTTGAGAATGTGAATATTCTTGGCATCTTCAAAGCAGCATGCTGTTCATTGCTAAGGGGTTGGACTAGATGTCCTTTAAAGGTCCCTTCCAACCCAAACTGTTCCAGGATTCTATGATTCTAACCTAGATCTCAAAATATGAGGGAATGCCTCAGTCATTGTGGACACAAGTGAGGCCACTGTCTCTAATGTGCCGTAAAAAGAGCTGGCGGGGAAGGTGACCAGCCTGGCTGAACAGGGAGATTTTGCTGGGACTCAGGGAAAAAAGGAGAGTTTATCACCTCTGGAAGAAGAGGCAGGCAACTCAAGAAAAGTACAAGGACCTCGTTAGGTCAAGCAGGGGCAAAATTAGAAAGGCAAAAGCCCAGCTAGAGCTCAGTCTGGCCACAGTCGTAAAGGATAGTAAAAAATGCTTCTACAAATATATTAACAGCAAAAAGAGAGGCAAGGAGAATCTCCATCCCTTACTGGATATGGCAGGGAACATTGTCTCCAAGGATGAGGACAAGGTTGAGGTACTTCATGCCTTCTTTGTTTCAGTCTTTAATAGCCAGTCCAGATATCTGCAGGGTATTCAGCCCCCTGAGCTGGAAGACAGGAATGGAGAGCACAATAACCCGCCCATAATCCAGGAGGAAGCAGTTAAGGACATGTTACACCACCTGGATACCCACAAGTCTATGGGGCCTGATGGGATCCACCCAGGAGTACTGAGAGAGCTAGTGGAGGAGCTTGCCAAGCCACTCTCCATCATTTATCAGCAGTCCTGGTTAACAGGGGAGGTCCTAGATGACTGGAAACTTTGCTAACGTGATGCCCATCTACAAGATAGGCCGGAAGGAGGATCCCGGGAACTACAGG
>NW_010556873.1:0-22562 GCF_000687285.1 Phaethon lepturus
GACGTCACCGGGAAGGTGGGTGCAGGTCATGGTCAAGGGAGCCCTGACGTCACCCGCCGGGGGTGGTCTCCGACCTTTTTCGATCCCTAAAATATTGCTGAGCTCCCCGCGCCCCCCGCGCTGAAGGGGTTTCTTTACGCACGTGCACGTACCGTTGTGTTACGCGCATTTTGTAAACGGGGATTAAATAACGCTGGGAGAAAGACAAAACAGTACCTGCAAAAAAAATTCATTTTATTTATTAACGGTCCAAAGAATATTTTCCCTCCCCAAATTTTTTTTCTTAACCCCCCCCAAACATGTTCTAGAGCAATGGGGTCACGTATGCTGCTTTTGTTTTATTTTTTAAATCTGGGCTTAGTTCGCAGCGCGGCCACTGGAAGGTCTGGGTTTAAGTTCGGTTTCCCCTGCTGCCAGGTTTACTGGCGGGGATGGGGGGGGCAAAGGAAGTCGGCTGCACTCGCCGACTCCTTTTCCGCACCAATTTTTACCGCGGCGGGAGAGAACAAGGGATTCCCCACCGGCCAATGGTGCTTTGTCACTTGTGTTAAGTAGAGAAACCTCAAAAGAGGCTGCGAAATTTCTATCGTTAAGCTTAGTGAAATCTTGTCGAGTCCTGGCTGGAGCATCACGTGCCTTGACACGGGGCTGAAGAAATGGGAGAGGTTTGTCTTCATGCTCTGGATGCTTCGCTCTCACATGTCCTGGTAATCGTGGCGACGTGGACCATTAACTCATGTCTTAAGGCACGATATATGGTTAGGATGAGGTTTACCATTTGCAATAGCGGATGTAAATCCGAATTTCATACAGCCTTCTTGCCTGATAGCAAACCAATAAACTGCTCCTGCCATAAAACCTGTAACAGAATTAACCAAACGATTAGAGTAATATTACGGGTATTATAGGGGAAAATAAAACCACATTCATCAAACAGCCCCATGCAGCCTGTCCAAAAAACAGATGGGACACGGCACATGGCTGTAGGGCTTTATTTAAAGTCACTGACCCTCTAAGAGCCGCTGTTGCTAGCGCGGTAGATACAATTGATGCAACAAATGCATGTGCTAGGTATAGGTTAGACATAAAAGATCCATTCTTTACAACCCCAATACAAGAACAAAACTTGGGGTGTGTTGTGGTTTAACCCCAGCCGGCAACTAAGCCCCACGCAGCCGCTCACTCACTCCCCTGGTGGGACGGGGGAGAGAATCCGAAGAGTACAAGTGAGGAAGCTCACGAGTCAAGACAGAGACAGCGGAATAGGCAAAGCGAAAGCCGCGCACGCAAGCAGAGCAAAACAAGGAATTCGTTTGCCACTTCCCACCGGCAGGCAGGGGTTCAGCCATCCCCAGCAAGGCAGGTCTCCACCACACGTAACGCTTACTTGGGAGGGCAAATGCTGTTAACTCCGAACATCCCCCTGTCCTTCATCTTCCTCCAGCTTCGTATGCTGAGCATGACATCGTATGGTATGGAATAACGCTTTGGTCAGTTGGGGTCAGCTGTCCCGGCTGTGTCCCCTCCCAGCTTCTTGTGCACCCTCAGCCTCCTCATTGGTGGGTTGGTGCGAGAGGCAGAAAAGGCCTTGACTGTGTGTAAGCACTGCTCAGCAATAACGAAAACACCCTTGTATTTCCCATACTGTTTCCAGCAGAAATCCAAAACACAGCCCTATACTAGCTACTATGAAAAAATTAACTCTATCCCAACCAAAACCAAAACCGGGTGGAATATAGTACGGCTTTAATTGCCTACGGCAAGGAGATTGATAGCAACCCCATTGCTCATGCCATGTTAGCTAAAGAGATAGGATCAATCATCTTCCCACCTGAAATTATGATTTTACAATATGTATATGATATTCTGATCAGAGGACCAGATGAGAAAACGGTTGGCCAAAGTATGAACATTATTGTCCATCATTTACAGGAATTAAATATTAGCATTCCTGACTCAAAATGGCAAGGACCAAGTCAAGAGGTTACATTTTTATATACCTGATAGATGGGAGGATGGAAAACTGTGCCATCCGGCACAGGAAAAAGAAGAAAAGAGAAAAAGAAGAACTAAAAGAAGAAGGAAACAGAAAAGAAGAAAGCCACAGTATGGAACTGAGATCAGAAAAATTGTGAAACATCAACTGCTTTAAAAGATGAAACTTTTACTTACTGCTTTATGGGATCCAAACACCCTACACTCTGTGGGACCCATCCATGCTACATGCCCATTTACACTACATATAGGCATAGATGATAAGGGATGTTAAAGGGGTAAGGGGTTAAAGGGCAGCAAGATGAGTAAGGTGGAAAGGATTCTCCTATTACCTTTAAATCCAGGCAAGGCTCCCAGAGGAACTATACTCCATTTTAGAAAGTGCTACCAGCGGCATAAAAAGGGCTGCCAGCTACCAAGCCATTAACTCAAGAAAGATAAATTATGTGTGCCTATTCTTATTTTAAAACTGATTTTAACTAGTAAGCCGCTACTCCTAGGTGTAGCGCAAAAGACTACAGTACAGCAATGGGCTTCGTCTATGCATCACCCAGTGACAAGTGATGGGACAAATACGGAAAACAAGCTATAGGAGAGTGTAGAGTGAATTGGGATGCCTGTGGAGTACTCACAGCTGCCATCCTCCTTGTGAACTGGTGGAGACCAGGGAAGCTTTCACAGAATTAATTGATGGCTCTGGTAGAGCTTAGAGTAGTGGAGATGGCCCTGGAGCAAGGACCCACTTGTGTCTATACATAGACTCATATGCTGTATGAGCAGGTGCCCCCCCTGTGAAAAACCAATGAAAAATTGGATGAAAACCAACTGGCAAGTAAATGGTAGAGACATATGGGGGAAACCACACTGGAAAAAATATTTATGTTATAGCTCACTCTAAGAGCATATCCATTTTTGTCCAATAGCGGTGCGGGACAGGTGGAAGGACAACAGCTTGCCATTTTCAAGCAACGTAAAGGACTCTGGGAAACTTGACAAGGAGATTGTATTAGTCCCTTAAAATGAACACCAGGAGGGCTGGAAATACATCCTCCCAGGAGTAGAAATAATTACCGGTATTGGGAATGAACCCTGGAAATGAGGTGATGGTTAAACATCCAGCTCACGGATTGATCTGGGTGCCTGTTGTTTTATGAAGGAGAAGCAGCATGGGATGCCCTAGGTACTAAGGGGGGTAAGTCAACCATAACTGAGGCTTGGATTATGTCCAACACCTAGGTGTCTTCTCTTACAGGAAAATGTGGGGTTTCCTTTATCACTGTGGGAGCACTGATAACTGGAACGTACATCCAAAACCTGTCTCTAACAGGTTCTGCCTTTCCACGTTGCCCATAGGACAACTCAGATATTGAAAATCATAGAATCATAGAATATCCCGAGTTGGAAATGACCCATAAGGGTCATTAAGTCCAACTCCCAAGATACCTCGAAACCCATCTTTAGAACTACATTTACAGGAGGTATACCATCTGTAATAGCATGAGGTCAAGGACTGATAGTAGGCAATAATGTTACACTAATCCTGAGTTCTAAGGTTAATTTGAATTTAACTATTTTTTATAACACTGTACAAGAAGCTGCGCATGGTTTTGACAGTAGAGTTAAATGGGTACCTACAGTGGCAGGAGATCATTTGCATTGTAATACTAGCTGTGGAATTAGTAAATGTTGCATCTACAGGCTATCAAATCGAGGATGGACAGGGGACATAGCATGGAGATTGGTAATGGGAATCCCACTGGTGTTGTGATTAAACTGTGCATTGCAATTGCTATGTTTCGCTACTCATAACGTCCATCTGCATTGTGGCTTCAGTACATTACTCTGTTAAATCAGAAATACCGTGTAACAACTATCTTCAAAAATGTGAACTTGATATTAAGCACTGCACCCCCCATGCATGGAGTATCTAAAAGAACCTGGTTAGAAAGTATAAGGCAAACATCCCAACGAAGCAGCTTCTTGATGTTGGGTTGCTCGCTCTCATCACCCCACCTCTCCATTTTCCTTTGCTCCTCTCTGGCTCTGCCAGATCCCTGCCTTTGGCTCTTCCCCTGAGCAACTAGCATGAGCTTTGCACACTCCCACAATTGTCTTCAAACATCCCAGAACAAGTTCTGCACGGTTCCCCAAGCTCTCTCCAATATTCCACAAGGAGTTCGCTCTTCACAGGAGACCCAGGATAACTTTGTCTCCTTGTGGTCAGTTACAGAGCCCTGGTTGGCCCTCTCCAAGGATTCACTAGGGATGTTCCTACAGTGCCTGTCCATTGGTGACCCAAGAGCTCTGGAAAAGATCCGTGGGGCACCTGAACAATGACACCACATCCCAGCCCCGCTCAAGGCTCGTGTGAAATTGGTTAAAAGCTTTCCTGAAGAAAAGTAGGGCTGGAGGGGGAAGCCTGATCCTAGAATCATAGAATAGTTTGGGTTTGAAGGGACCTTTAAAGGCCATCTAGTCCAACCCCCCTGCAATGAGCAAGCACAGCTTCAACTAATCAGGTTGCTCAGAGCCCCATCCAACCTGACCCTCAATCTTTCCAGGGACGGGGCATCTACCACCTCTCTGGGCAACCTGTGCCAGCGTTTCACCACCCTCATTGTCAAAAGTGTCTTCCTTATATCTAGTCTAAATCTGCCCTCTTTCAATTTAAAGCCATTACCCCTTGTCCTATTGCTAGAGGCCCTGCTAAAAAGTCTGTCCTCATCTTTCTTCGAAGCCCCCTTTAAGTACTGATCCTCCAAGGGGGAAGGAACAAGGGGAGTGGGCTCAGTCTTCATTTTAGCCCTCAGTAACAGCAACATCCTCATTATCTCCATCTCTTTCACATTCCATTCGAAATACTAATATTTTTTTACCAGGCATCCCCTTGCCAGTCCATAAGTGCTCTGAATCTTTAACCCTTCTAAATATGTCCCTGGTGAGCCATTAGTAAAGCCAAGTGATTATTTTTCCAGTGTCACGCTTCAAGCAGGAGCTTAGGGTGGAGGCAGGGCTTTCCTGACTTCTTTCCTCAGGGACACCCTGAGCTCCTTGTTCCTCAGGTTGTAGATGAGGGGGTTGACCAGGGATGTAAGGACAGTGTAGAAGGAGAAGAACACGTCGCTGAACTGCCACAGCGGGACTGTTTTGGGCAGGACTCTTCTTGGTGTTGGGGCTTTCTCCTCCTCACATCTTAGATTTCCCCAGAAGACACACGCCACGCTTAGTACTGCTGTAATCCCCATAGTGTGACCTTCTTTGAAAGCAAGCAGCAATTCCCAAAATGAGTGACCCACAGATCTCTAATGCCCACTCAGCAAAAGGAGATGACATGTGTGGGCTCTGGAGCTGAGACGGTTTGAGGTCTTTCCAGCAAGGAAGGAAGCATGACATGGTAGGGTTGCTCATCTGAGGGCTGAAGGTGTTGAGGCACACGAGGGCTTTCCCAACCCTTTGTGCATGGAGGTGAAGGACAATGGGCAGAGCTGCAGCTAAAGCCAGAGGAACAGAGCTGGAGCTGGGGCTTGCTGATCCATCAGAGGAGGAGGGAGGGAAGGCTGTAGAGACTGATGTTCAGGACTCTTTCTAGGGATGCCGTCTCAGATCCCAGCCATAACTACAGCCCTGCCTCCCCACCCCCTTGCCAAAACTTCCCATCTCTTGTTGCAGCTCCTCATTGCTGCCATCTGGTCCCTAAGGCTGTGCATCTCCCTGGGCTTGGCCAGAGGAAGGATGAGACTTGAGCTCCACCTGTTTTAGCTCATCAGGCTCAGAAAGATGACCTCAGCTGCATCATAAGGGTAGGCATGAAGAGAGGAATGACATTGAGACTAAGAGTTTGGAGAGCTGTTTAAGCTCAGCAGCTCCAAGCAAGGCTATAGCAAGTCTCTCGTGACCCTGCTTGCCAGATCACAGTGGGACGGAAAGGCTGCCTCTGCTGAGTTGCTCTCATGGACAGACACGTACATCTGCTCCAGGAGTCACGCCAGGTGCTGCAATAGAAGTGAGGGGAGGACTCTTGGCAGGAGCTGGGCTTGAGGGAAGGTTCCTCTGCCCAGGGGGACAGCCATCCAGAGAGCCCCTTCCCATTGCACTTGACTCCCCAAAGAGGCAGACTGCATGTAGCCTGTGTTAGCATTGACCTCTGGATGGGCTGAATCGCATTCTTGAACAAAAATCTAAGTACTGTGAGTCTGCAGGCACAGCACAGTGCTCAAGAACAGCCATGATGAGGGAGACACTCAGCAGTAATTTGATGTCCTTGTTGCATTTCACAAGATTCCTTTTAGTCCATTCCTCCAGCCTGTCTCGGTCCCCCTGGATGACTGCTTCACTCTTGATCCTATTGACTGATCCCCCTGCAACTCGGTGTCTTCCACAAGGTCAGCAAGGAAGCCTGCAATCCACTGTTAAGGTGTTAAACAAGACAGGTGCCAAGATAGCCCCCTATGGTAATCCACCTGTCACAAATGTCCAAGTAGAGTATGACCCATTAACCACTCCTTCTGAAACATATCAGCCAGCCAGTTTTTCACCCATGTTGTTGTTCAGCCATGTAGACTCTAACATCTTAATGTGGACAGAAGATTATTGTGGGAGACAGTGTTGAAGGCCTTGCTAACACAGAGGTTATTTGCAGCCAAATGGGGTACCCAGGGGCACTTCCAATGGCACTGGACATTTAAGAGAAGACAAGTGACGCTCAGGGGGCTGTATTAGGACCAGTACTCTTTAATATGTTCATCAATGACATTGACAGTGGACTCCAACCATCCCGACATCTGATGGAAAAGTAGCACGGCGAGCTGTAGGCAATCCAGGAGACTCCTGAGTGCATGGAGGATAAATTCCTGTACCAGGTAATAGACTGCTCCACCAGGGGGGATGCCATACTGGACCTGTTGGTCACTAGTGCATGTGAGCTAATTGGTGACGTCAAGATTGGAAGCAGCCTGGGCTACAGTGATCATGCACTGGTGGAGTTCACAGCCCTGAGGGATATGGGGCAGATGAAGAGTAAAGTCAGGATCCTGAATGTAGGAAAGCAAACTTCCAGCTCTTCAGGGAGTTGGTCAATAGGATTCCCTGGCAACCTGCTCTCAGCTTGAGGAATGGGCCTGTGTGAACCTCATGAGGTTCAACAAGGCCAAGTGCAGGGTTCTGCACCTGAATCGGGGCAAGCCCTGGTTATCAATTCAGGCTGGGAGATGAAGGGATTAAGAGCTGAGAAGAACTTGGGGTTCTGGTGGATGAAAAGCTGGACATGAGCCGGCAATGTGCGCTTGCAGCCCAGAAGGCCAGCTGTAGCCTGGGCTGCATGAAAAGAAGCGTGTCCAGCAGGTGGAGGGAGGTGATTCTGCCCCTCTGCTCTGCTCTGATGAGACCCCACCTGGAGTACTGCGTCCAGCTCTGAAGCCCTCAGCAGAGAAAAGACATGGACCTGTTGGAGCAGGTCCAGAGGAGGGCCACCAAAATGTTCAGAGGGATGGAACACCTCACCTCTGAAGAAAGGCTGAGAGTTGGGGTTGTTCAGCCTGGAGAAGAGAAGGCTCCAGGGAGACCTTATTGCAGCTTTTCAGTACTTAAAGGGGACTTCTAAGAAAGATGGGGACAGGCTTTTTAGAAAGGCCTGTTGTGATAGGACAAGGGATAATGGTTTTTGAGGTTCAACAAGGCCAAGTGCAGGGTTCTGCACCTGAATCGGGGCAAGCCCTGGTTATCAATTCAGGCTGGGAGATGAAGGGATTAAGAGCTGAGAAGAACTTGGGGTTCTGGTGGATGAAAAGCTGGACATGAGCCGGCAATGTGCGCTTGCAGCCCAGAAGGCCAGCTGTAGCCTGGGCTGCATGAAAAGAAGCGTGTCCAGCAGGTGGAGGGAGGTGATTCTGCCCCTCTGCTCTGCTCTGATGAGACCCCACCTGGAGTACTGCGTCCAGCTCTGAAGCCCTCAGCAGAGAAAAGACATGGACCTGTTGGAGCAGGTCCAGAGGAGGGCCACCAAAATGTTCAGAGGGATGGAACACCTCACCTCTGAAGAAAGGCTGAGAGTTGGGGTTGTTCAGCCTGGAGAAGAGAAGGCTCCAGGGAGACCTTATTGCAGCTTTTCAGTACTTAAAGGGGACTTCTAAGAAAGATGGGGACAGGCTTTTTAGAAAGGCCTGTTGTGATAGGACAAGGGATAATGGTTTTAAACTAAAAGATGGTATATTTAGACCAGATGCAAGGATGACACTTTTTGACAGTGAGGGTGGTGAAACCCTGGCCCAGGTTGCCCAGAGAGGTGGTAGATGCCCCATCCCTGGAAGATTGGAGGTCATGTTGGATGGAGCTCTAAGCAACCTGCTCTAGTTGAAGATGTCCCTGCTCATTGCAAGGGGGTTGGACTAGGTGACCTTTAAAGGTGCCATTCAACCCAAACTACTCAATGATTCTATGATTCTGTCTTCCTCCTATCCTCCATTTGCTTCGTTTCCTCCTGTTGCCTCCTCCTTCTCCACTTCCTGCTGTTGGTTCCTCTTGCCTCCCGATTCCTCCTCTACATCATCTTGCTCTTGGTCGGCCTCTTCTTCCTCCTAATGTTGCCTTCTGTTTCCTCTTTTTGTCTCCACTTGCATACTCCTCTTGCCTTCTGTTGTCTCTCCTTCCCTGTGTTTCCCTCATTCTCCTGTTGCCTTCTGGAGGAGAGGGGAACACGAGGAGGAGGAAGCAAAAGGAAAAACAGGTAGCAACAGGAGGCAACAGGAGGAAAGAGGAGGAGTGGAAGCAGGAGGAGGACACAGCAAGGTACAACAGAAGGCAGCCAAAGGAGGAGTAGGAGAAGGAGGAAGCAAGATGAGAAAACAGGAGGATGAAGAAGTGGAAGCAACAGGAGGCAGCAGAAGGCAAGAGTTGAGGAGAAGAGGCTTACGAGGTGTAGAAAAAGACAGAGGCAATAGGAGGGAACAGAAGCAACAGGGTCTTAGGAGGAAGAGGTACCAGGAGGGAAAGGTAGGCAACAGGAGGTGGAGGAGGCAATGGTGTGGGGGAAAAGTGGAGGCACCATGAGGACACAGCAGGACACAAGAGGTAAAGGAGGAGGAGGCAAAAGGAGGTAACAGGAAAAGAAGGAGGAAAAGGCAAGAGAGCGCAACAGGAGGGAGAGGAGGAGGGAACAGCATGCCACAAGAAGCAACAGGAGGCAACAGGAGGAGAAAAGAAGAAGAGACAACAAGAGGACACAGCAGGACACAGAAGGTAAAGGAGGAGCAGGCAACAGAAGGCAACAAAAAGGGAAAAAGAAGGAGACAACAGGATGCTACATGAAGTAACAAGAGGCAGCAGGAGGAAAAAAAGAGAGGAGGCAACCAGAGAACACAGTACGACAGGACACAAAAGAAGAAGGAGGCAACAGGAGGTAACAAAATCACAAATAGGAGGAAACAATAGGATGCAACAGGTAGCAACACAAACATAAAGAGGAGGAAGCAACAGGATGCAAGGAGGAAACAGGAGGATAAGGAGGAGGCAACAGGAGGCAACAGGAGGCAACAAGAGGAGGAGGAGGAAAAGACAACAGGATGTAACAGAAGGTGACAGGAGGAATAGAAGGGTGAGAAGGAAAAGGCAACAGGAAGAGGAGAAGTAGGCAACAGGAGCCAAGAGGATTGAACAGGAGGGTGCAGGAGGATGCGGAAGAAAAGAAGGAAAAGGCAATGTGAAGAAATGGGAGGCAACAGGAGGAGGAAGAAGAGGAGGCTACAGAGTGAAACAAGAGGCCAGAAGAGGAGTATGAGATAAAGGATAAGGAGGCAACAGGAGGCTATAGGAGCAGAAAACACAGGAGGCAAGAAAAGATGGAGGCAATGGGAGGAAACAGAAAGAAGAAAAAGACGAGGCAACAGGAAGACACAGGAGACACAGGAGGTAAAGGAGGAGGAGGCAACAAGAAGCAACAGCTCAAGAAGCAGGAGGCAACAGGATGCCACAGGAGCAACAGGAGGCAATAGGAGTAGGAGAACGAGGAGGCAACAGGAGGACACAGCAGGACACAGGAGGTAAACAAGGAGGAGGCAAAAGGAGGCAAGAGGAAGAAAAAGAGGAGGAGGCAACAGGAGACAACAAGATATAATAGGAAAAGGAGTAAGAGGAGGAAGAGGGGGACGAGGAAGGAGATGGTGAAGCCAATGAGAGAAATAGGAAAACATGATGAAGGAGGAGGGGACTGGAAGCTACAGCAGGCAAAAGGAGGCAAAAGGAAAAGGCATCTTCCTCTTTCTCAGGCCTCCTGTTGCCTTTTATTGCCTCCTCCTCCACTTGCTCCAGTGTTCTGCTCGTGCCTCCTGCTACCTCCTCTTTCCTTCTCCTTCTCCTTCTCCTCTTCCTCCTACTGTTGTTTTCTGTTGCCTACTTTTTTCTCCTCCTCCAGTTACCTCTTTTCTTCTTCCTTCTCCTCCTCCTCTTGTGACCTGTTGCCTCCTCCTCTCCTGTTCCTTCCCCTGCCTCCTGTTGCTTTCTTTTCCTCTTCCTTTTCCTATTGTTGTCCTGTGTTGCCTCCTACTCCTCTGCCTCCGTATGGCTCCTCTTTCCTCCTACTGTCTCCTCCTCCTCTTTCTGTGGCCTCCTGTTGCCTCTTTTTGCCGCCGCCTCCACTTCCTCCTCCTTTGGCCTCCTTTGGCCTCATCGTCCTGTTGCCTCCTGTTACCTTATCTTGCCTCTTCCTCCTCCTCCTGTTTACTCTCTTTGCCTCCTGTTGCAGAATCCTGTTCATGTTTGCCTCCTGTTGCCTACTTCTCCTCTCTGTCTTCCTCTATCCTCCTGTTGCTCCTTCTTGCCTCCTGTTGTCTTCTCCTCCACCTCCTGCTGTTGGTTCCTCTTGCCTCCTGTTCACTCCTCCATCTCATCCTGCTGTTGCCTCCTCCTCTTCCTCCTCCTAACGTTGCCTCCTGTTTCCTCTTGTTGCTTCCAGTTGCATCCTCCTCTTCCCTCCTGTCTCCTCCTCCTCTTGCCTTCTGTTCCCTTTCCTTGTCTGCTATTCCATCATTCTCCTGTTACCTCCTGTTGCCTCATGAAGGAGAAGGTAACATGAGGAGGAGGAAGCAAGAGGAAAAAAAAGGTAACAACAGGATACAACAGGAGGAAAGAGGAAGAGGGGAAGGAGGAGGACACAAGGGTCAACAGAAGGCAGCCAAAGGAGAAGCTCCACACCTCCATGTACTTCTTCCTCCTCAACCTCTCCCTTCTCAACCTTGGCTCCATCTCCACCACTCTTGCCACACCCATGTCCACTTCTGTCTGGGACACTAGAACCATCTCCTGTGTAGGATGTATTGCATGGATCTTTTCTTTCTTTTTCTGTGCTACGGCAGAATTTTATCTTCTCACTGTCATGGCCTATGACTGCTGCATTGCCATCTGTAAACCCCTTCAGAGACCCCTCCTGGGAAGCAGGGCTTGTACCAGCATGGCAGCAGCTGCCTGATGCAGTGGTTTACTCTGTGCTTGGTTACACACTGCCAATGCCTTTTTGATACCACTCTACCAAGGCAAGTCCAGGACTGGGACATAGGGAGAGATCAGAAGTGAGCTGACCTGGGCTTGAAATTGTTTCAAATAGAACAATGCTGGCATTCAGCTAACCCAAGCCTATGTTCAGAGCATGGGTACAATCAGGTACCTGGCTCATGGGTGAAGGGCCAGCTGTCCTTGCTGTCCTGGTGCTCCACAGGGCCTGGGAAGTGGCTGAAGAAGGATTGCAGTCCCCAGTTCTCCATGTCTTAATGCCATTGGTCGTCCCTTTGATGAAATAGGAGGCTGGAGCCTTGTGCCTGAGCTTGCACTGAAGGAAGCATGACCCAGAAAGCCATGTCAGTTTGCTGCTGTCCCTCAGTCCCCGTCTGCAGCACAAGCCCATAAGACAATCTCTCCCACTCCATGTGCCAGCCCGCACCCCGTTATAACCCCTAGACAAAGTTCCTCAGCCAGGCTTCTGTTGGAGGCCTGTGGTCCAGCTGTGATCACAGGGAGGACAAGTCCCCTCCTGAACCCTTTGCAGGGCTGGCAGCATCTGGGAGACCTACAGGAGAAGGAAACATGCAGAGGAGATTCTGGAACCCTGTAGAGCATTCCCATGCCCATAGGGGCCCTCAAACATGATCCCTGACCTCAAAGATCCAGCCCACCTTGTTGTTGCTTGAACAGACAGAAGAAACTGCCTCTGGACACTCGTTCCAGACCCAGCCCCTTATACCAGTAATTTCCAGCCCTGAACACTGACCATAGACTGGGGGAGGACTGCTCTTTGAGATGTGATCAGCTTCATCCTCCTTCTGGGCTCAGTGCCTGTATCTGTCCCTCTCCCAGACAGACCCCAGAGCAGGGCTGCCTGCAAACACACACATGGGGTATGGGCAGGGCTGGGCAGGGGCTGGGCACTGGGAGGAGGTCTCGTGTCCTAAAAAAGTTCTTAAAGACCTGCTTGCCCCCAGGGGTCCCATCTGCTCTTAAAATTCAGGGTCACGACTCTGTTCTTCACCTGGTCCATATGCCTCAAGACTGTGAATTCCACCAGGGCATAATCGCTGCAGCCCAGCCTGTCACCAGTCTTGAGATTTCTAATGAGTTCATCTTTGTTGGTAAGCAACAGGTCCAGTAATGCTTCTCCTTTGATCAGGCTGTCTATCATCTGGATTAAGAAATTATCTCCAACTCTCTCCAAGAGTCTCCTGGACTGCTTACATTTTTCTGTGTTGCTTTTCCAGCAGATGTCAGGGGGGCTGGAGTCCTCCAGCAGGTTCAGAGCCTGTGAGCATGATACTTCCTGTAGTTGAAGAATGCCTCATCTACAGGCTCCTCTTGGTCAGGCAGCCTTCACTAAACACCAACCACGAGGTTTCCTTTGTTTTCTTGGCCCCTATTTTTTATCCAGAAGCTCTCAACCTGTTCCTCTCTCTTTTTCCAAGACAGCTCCAGGCAGTCAATCAATTTTTTACATAGAGGGTAACACCCACTTCCTTGTCTGTCCCTTCTGAACAATTTGCAGCAATCTGGTCGTGTGATTCGTCCCATCATGGTTCAGTGATAGTGATTAGGCTGTAGCTTTTTAGCTGCACAGTGGCTTCCAGCTCCTCCTGCTTGTTACCCAGGCTGCGTGCATCGGTACAGAAGCACTGGGCTATTGACTGTGACAGCTTTGTAGAGGAATGCGCCCTAATTCCTGTGAGGCATTTCACAAGTGTTTCCCTGTGGGTTCCTAACACACCAGCAGCCCCTGGCTCTTCTCTGTTGCTCAAAACTCCAACCCTTTCTCCTTCATTTTTTCATTTTAATTGACATTTTCAAAACATTTCTATTATAGTCAGGACTGCAGCATTAAAAAGAAAGAATTTTGCTTCTCACACAGAGACCTGTGCCCTACAAACTCTCCCTCCCAGGAGTGTGCATGCCACAACTCACTAAACAGTGAGTCAGCCATCCAGGTATCAAGCTCGTCCACCTGATACTGGGAAACAGGATGACCAGCTTCAGTGAGACACTGTTTTTGTGTGGCCAAATTTGCTCTATTCACAATGTATCTCTGTTACAGTCTCTACTTAAAGGTGTTTCTAGATCATGTATCCACACTCCCTTTTCACTCCCTCCAGGGATAATGATATTTGACTCCAATTTTGGTGAAGAAAGGGAGGACAGAGGTCTCCTCAAACACCAGATACCTCAGTGCAGATGTCTAATCAAGTAGTCTAGACTTCCCTTTAATGGAGAGAAGGAAATTGTCTCAACTGAGGTGTCTGGAAATACTTAAACTGGTCACCAGCTAATGCTCCAGCAGAGCTCCCACAGGTGCTGGGTCAGGTTTTCAAGCAGCATATTGATACTTCAGCTACCCTAGAGCATCTCAGATAGTAACAACTGCTGGGTGTGGGCAAAGGAATCCATCAAATGGTTTTGCTCCATCAGCTTCCAAGGGATTGCGATAAGGCTGACCAGCCTATAGTTCCACAGGTGCTCCTTCTTGCCCTTCTTGAAAATGGGAGCAATGTCTTGAGCAGGTTCTGGATTTGAGAAGCACCTGCAGCAGGATGAAAAGCCAAGTATCTGCCCCAGTACATTACTCAGATCTGGAACCTACTTGGTCTCCAACTAAACTCCAGCCCCTGTTCAAGCCCTTACTCAGCTCTGGTCCCTGCTCAGGCTCCAACTTCACTTTGTCCCTTGCTTGAGCATCCACACCACTACCACACCTGCTAGAAATACTACCTTGGCTCTATAAGGAGATAGAGCAGGTAATGATCTTTGCATCTTCCCTGGAGGGCTTCTGAGCTCTGGCCCTTGCTCCAGTCGCTCCTTCAATGGCTATTCAGAGCTGGCATCTGTTCTGGCACTCACTTGTCTCCAGACATTTCTCCAGCTTAGCTCCAACCCCTAAGCTCCAGAGCTTAACAGTCTTGAGTGGGTACTGTCTGAGAGGGATCAAAGATCAGCAGCTGCCCAAACAGGGGCCGAAGCTTGTAGCAGCCAGAGCCGAGGCTGGAATGTAGTTGGAGTACTGCACGCTGGGGCACAGAGCATTCAGAAAGAATAGCTACAGCTGGGAGCGTTGAGCTGCCCTGAGATTTTACCTCAAGAGTTACTGGAGAATTCCCATTATAGGGAAGCAGCATCACATCTTGTGTCTTGTGCTACCTGAGGCATTGCACTGTAGCCATGGCTCCAGTCTCCTACCAATGAGGACAGAAGGAGAAGGCACACACCCCTGCCAGTGACCAGCTCTTCCACTACCTATCTTGCCCAGGCGTCATCTTTTCCTCACTCCTCTTTCCTGGTGGGCTTCACAGGTCCTACAGGCCTCACAAATGGCTTTCTAGCTGCCGTCTCAAACTTGCACATGGAAAGAGGAAAAAAACACCATTCTTAAGGAAAGGCACTACACTTCCTTTGCATCTTGTGTTAATAATTGGGACACAGGGACACATGAGAGTTACTGTGACATCCATCCTTTTCCAAAGTAGAAGCAGCAGAATATGCCAGATCCTGGAGGTCTGCATTAGGAAGCTGAATGAAGACCTCCAGTGCCAAGAGGGAAATGAGCTTCCTCCTCAGGCTTTCCTTCCTGGGAGAAGGTTTATTCTAACCCAAAGCCTCTGTGTTGCCATTGGAGATTATCCTCCATCTCCTGTTCACGCTCATGTCTGGGCAGAACAGACTAGTCTCCTTTCCTCCAGCTTTCCAGCACCATTTCTAATTCCAGTCTTGTCCTCCAAGGGCAACCTTCTTCCCACTCTGGAGGCAGTGAAAGAATAGATGCATGGTCCCTCCTATGCAAAACCTCCACTGTGTTTTGAGAAACTGTGATGTTCCAGGCTGTCCAAACATACTTCATGGACCCAGCTTTCTTCTGACCTAGGAGGCAGCAACATAGGAGCAAAGTCACTAACAGAGAAGTTCATCAGGCTAAAAGAGAGGGCCAGGAGCTTTCAGGTCTTCAAGCAAGACAGTACTACAGAGCTGTTGTCTTCAACCCTCCAGTAAAGTTTATGAAGGTGGTTGATGTGATCTCTCCCTAGGAGAAGTTAAAGGCACTCTGTAACCTGATACAGTGCCAAGTGTACAGCAATGCTACAGAAATAGAAAAAAAAAAAAAGGTCCTAGTCATCTGATATGAACATGAGGCAGGATGGCAGGACAAGAAGGGAGCAGGTGCATGTCAGTGTAATTGTGTCCACACTTAGGGTGCTCCAGGTTTGAAGAAACTTAGCTGTGCCACATCACATGGGTACAATGATGAAGGAGAACACAAGGACTCCACAACAGCCGTTAAGATCCTTCTGACTACTGCCAGGACCCTCAGCATTGGTCAGGAAACACTCTGCATTGCCAGAGGCCTTTCCTGAGGGATCCCAAGCTGATGTTCACATCACAGATACAACACAGTCATTTGAAAGGAAAGACAAAACTCCAGACACAGCTCGGAGCTCCACCAATGTCATACTACAGCTGCAGTGCAATCACAGTGCATTCGGACTCTTATGGGTTTTCCCACACCTGCCTCTCTACAAGGTTCTCTACAGCTAGCTTCAACACTCTTCTAAGTAGGAGAATAGTAAGAGCCACCATGAATGCTGGTGTTTGCCTTTACAAGGTCTGGTGGGGAATAAACATAGGCCAACAGTTTTAACTAATCCAATCAGAAGCAGCGGCTACAATACAGCTGGTATGTAGCCACCTATTAAAGCAAGTGGGGGTCAGGAGGGGAGAGAGAATATAATTTTATTCTGCATTAAGAAGTCATGGTAATTGAAAAAAACAACCCCTAAAGCTGTTCTCAGGATCTGGTGAAGGAGTTCTAGATTTCTAAGAGTCACTGATAAACAGCAATTATCCACAGCCTAAGAGGCATTACAAGGGGAAGTGGAAGTTTCAGTGTCCTCCTACCAGCAACCTGGTGAGAAGACATTCTTAGCCTACAATTGGTGAGGCCATGAACCTCTACAATATACTTGGAAAGACGAAATGTGGGTCCGCAGACAGTCAGAAAACCTTTCTTTCCATTACCTACTTGTTCTCTGGCTGAAGGTCCTGAGTCAAATAATTCTGACATCCTGAAATTAGGAAAGCATGACTAGTCTGTTTTATGGACAAAAATTGATGTCTTGTCAGAGCATGGGCATGGTCCTCTGGACCCTGTCCACTCCTGACCTACAAAGGGGCAAGACAGAGCACTTTGGAGAAGCCATGGAAAAGCCTTGGAAAAGTCCTTTTGAAGAACACTCCAGACATTTTCCTCCCCCTCTTCTTCACCCTCTCAAAAACGGATGTAAAACCAGAAAAATCATCCCTCAAATACCTAAGATTGTAAGAAGAATTTCCAAGAATGAAGGTAACCTCAGAAAAATGTGCCAAGCTCTGTGTTTGACCTTTCCACTCCATGGAAAAGAGGGTCTAGAGAAGGCCCAGAAAGCATCTGTGGTGGGTTGACCTTGACTAGACACCAGGTGCCACCAAGCTGCTCTAACACTCCCCTCCTCAGCGGGACAGGGGGGAAGAAATTAGTATGGAAAAAAACCAAACCCCAAACACATGTTTGTTACTGTTATAAACTGCCACATAAAGGCAGTTTAATAAGCAAAAAGCAAAGGCTGCACACAGAAGCAAAAGAAAATGAAAGATTTATTCTCTACTTCCCATCAGCAGGTGATGTTCAGCCACTTCCCAGGAAGCAGGGCTTGAGTACGGTAGCGGTTCTTCCAGAAGACAAACGTTGAGGAAACAAATGCCCCCCCCACTCCTCCTCCTTTCTCTTAGCTTTTATTGCTGAGCTGATGTCATATGGTATGGAATACCCCTTTGGCCAGTTTGGGGCAGCTGTCCTGGCTGTCTCCCCTCCCAAGATCTTGCCCACCCCCAGCCCAGGTGGGAGGATATGTTGCAGGGACAGCCTTGATGCTGTGCCAGCACTGCTCAGCAGTAGCCAAAACACTGGCGTGTCATCAACACCGTTCTACCTACCAGTACCAAGCACAGTACTATGAGGGCTGCTGTGGGGAAAATTAACTCCATCTCAGCCAGACCCAATACAGCATCCATCGCAACCATGTACTGAAGCTGGACTGGAGTGTGTTTTCATCTCAATTTAGGGAGAAGCTGGTCCATTGCACGTACCATCTGCAGTGTCCTTCTGAAGGGGTTTTCTTTTCTTTCCTAAGGAGGGGAAGAACAATTACACACATGGCACAAGGGTGTCAGGACTGCTGAAACCATCGGAGTAGGAGGGAAGAGACAGGATGACAATCCACCTTGCTCAGCACCAGCTGCTCTATGTCAAACACTCCTCCCCAGATAGCAAGGGTCTTTGGAAAGCAAGTGAAAGGCATCTCATGCTCCAGGTTGGCTGACTGACAACCTTTCAGCACATGCCTAACCAATTTTGTCATTATATTGCAACACACTGGTGGTGCAGGCCACAAAGATGGCTGGTTCTGAGCAAGTAGTCATGTGTAATTAACTGTGAACTTAAAATGTTTTAGGCCCAAGAGGGAACATCCCACCTCTGAGACAGCCTTGTTCTGGGGATACTTGATGCTAACCCACACATGGAGGAATAAATCAGGAGGTAATGGAATCTATCAAACATCCAGGTGGGAAAGGATCTTGGGTGGTCTCTAGCCCAACCTCCTGCTCACATTAGGATCAACACTGAAGCCACCCCAAGTTCCTCAGGGCTTTGTCCAACAGAGTCCTAAAACCCTTGAAGAACCGAGTCTGTAACCTCTCCAGACCCATTCAAATGCTTTATCTGTACTGACTTCTTCACATCTAATCTAACCTGCACTTGTTTGATGACCATCATCTGTTATTCTTCATAAATCTTGGTCACATGTGGGTGTGTTATATGTGTGTGTATGTGCCCTGGTGGACACCAAGCTGACCATGAACCAGCAGTGTGCCCTTGTGGCAAAGGCGGCTGAGGATATCCTGGGCTGCATGAAGAGTGCTGGCTGCGGGAGGTGATCCTTCCCATCCGCACTGGTGAGGCTTCACCTGGAGTGCTGTGTCCAGTGCTGGGCTCCCCAGTACAAAAGAGACATGGAGAATCCAGTGAAGGGCCACAGGGGTGATGAAGGGATTGGGGTACCTCCCCTGTGAGGAAAGGCTGAGAGAGCTGGGACTGCTCAGCCTGGAGAAGGCTCAGAGGGATCTTATCAATGTATGTAAGTACCTAACAGGAGGATGCAGAGAAGATGGAGCCAGGCTCTTCTCAGTGGTGCCCAGTGCCAGGACCAGAGGCCATGGGCACAAACTGGGACACAGGAGGTTCCCTCTGAACATCAGGAAACACTTTCTCACTGCGAGGGTGACCCAGCAGTGGCACAGGTTGCCCAAGGAGGTGGTGGAGTCTCCATCCTTAGAGATATTTGAAACCCGACTACACATGGTCATGGGCAACCAGCTCTGGGTGGCCCATCTTGAACAGAGGGGACACACAAGATGATCTCCAAAGGTCCCTCCCCACCTCAGCCATGCTGCGATCCTATCATCCTGTGGTATCTCCTTGGTGTGTCCTTGATCTTGCCACTGTCATCTTTGGCATGTGACCGGTGTCCTTGGTACATCACATGGTGGTATTAAGCACCCACATGTCACGGAGTATCCCTGGGCTGGCTGGATGGCTCTGGGCCCCACGGAGCAGGTGACAGTGCTGGGACCAGCGTGTCTTGGCTTGTCCTGGGCATGCTCTGGGCCCCTCCTGCACATGGTGGCATGTCGCCCGTGCCCTTGACGTGCTCTTCCCCTCTTTGCAGGGTGGTCCTGGGCCATGGGGTCCTGACGGTCCTGTCCCTCTTGGGGGTGTGCCCCAAGTGTCCCCACACCTGCCTCTGCCTCACCCCGACTTCTGCGGCAACATCATCACCATAGAGACAGCTGACCACCACCCGCCTCCGGCTCCAGCTGGTGGGTGGAGCTTTGAGGGGTGGGGTGTGAGCCTTGGGGCAGGGCTAGGGCCGGGGCCACAGATGAGCTGGGCGTGGCCTGGGACTTGAGGGTGGAGTCTGGTGGCATGGGGGTGTGGCCTAGATCTTGGGGCAGGGTCAGGCAGCATAGGTCAGGGCTAAGCAAGGAGGTGGGGCCTTGAGCCCCGGGGGCAGAGTCAGGCAGTATGGGCAGTGATGGGTGAAGGGGCAGGGCCAGGTTGCATGGGCAGGGCTAGACAGGGGGTGTGGCCTCAGTCTTGGGGACGGGGCCAAGCTGTATGGGCAGGACTAGGCAAGGGGTTGCAGCAGAGCCTCTTGGGGAGGGCCTGATCCACAGCCAGGAGGCGGGGCTTGGCAGCCAGGCAGAGCCAGATGCCAAATGGACCTGGGGTAGCTCTGGGACAGGGCAGGGCTACGGCAGCGGGCAGGACCAGGGGCAGAGCAGCCCGGGGTGGGCAAGGCCCACAGGCACTGGGGCACCTCTTCAGCATCCCCTCGCTGTGGTGGGCGATGTCTACAAGGCCCTGGCAGCCTGGGTGCACGGTGCCACGCCAGCTGTCACTTGCAACATCTTCCACAAGGTCTCCTTGCTTGCCCCCACCACCGTGTCCCCTCAGTCACATACCTTTTTTCCTTAAAAAGCAAGTCTGAACATGCTTCCTGTTATCTGTGATCAAAGGAAGATGTGACCTGTCCCTTCAAACATTCTGGATGTGTAGGCGGGACTAAACGGTGTTTGTGAATTAAGAACACACATGCTTGCTAAGACAGGCAGGGTAAGTTTACCACCAAGTCTCTACATCAGCATTTGCTAACACTCTTCAACTTTGGGTGTCCAGAGTTGCATTCAGTTAATGTGAAAGCATCTCCCAGTAAGATCCAGTATTAAGCTAAGAACTATACCTCCCTAACATGTAAATTGAAGAAAACAAACTGTGCCCCTTTCTCCTTATGCTGGGTTAGAACTTGTGGCAGTAATTTGATTCCACAGTTTGGAAAAGCTCCAAGGTCGCAGCCTGAGGAAACCAGAGTTTCCTGGGTCTCAGAGTAATTCTAGAGCTAAAGTGGTGACAGACATCAACTCTAGGTCAGATAACACATGCCATCACTGACCCAAGAAAGCAATCTGCTTCTGTCCTACCACAGGGTTTCAAATCCAACACACTTTCTTCCTAAAACAAGATGCTTATTTATTTGTATGACCATTAATACAATCCTTGAGATGGGACTAGAGATACATTATGCAAGCAATCTGTTTGGAAGCATCAGAGTCTTTTGGGTACTGTTTGTCATCACGGTTTGCATGAGAAGAAAAATAATAGATGGAATAGATGCTGAGAAATTTAATCTACAGTGGAGATAGCTACAATGAACAAATAAGACTGAGACTAAGTCTTATTCTTCTTATTCCTTCTCCTCAGCACAAAAGTACACACCAAATAAATACATAAAAGCTCAACAAACTGGTATAATTTGTAACTTATACAGAAAAATAGCAGATGCGAGGAACAACAGAAGAACCGACTACAACATTTCGTTCGTGTAGTACTGAAGTGTAAACAACCTACACATAAAAAATACGCATATTACATAAATGTACAGTTCATATAATCATTAGTTATTTAAATGTATTGTAGTATACAGCAATATAAATGTATGTGTGTATAAGTATCTATAAAATGAAAACTTTTACTCTTCCATACGCATCTTTCACCTCAACGTACACCAAAAAGTATTTGTAAAATCCAAAAGTCATTGTCTACAAAATTCCAGTAAAGCCTGTAGCTAAGAACTCTTTTGACAATATTGCTACAAAATTCAAGAATGTGGGCAACATCACCAGTTAAGAAACATTAAGAGCTCATTGTTCCCCAATCTGATAATTTTTGTAAGATCAATACTAAAGTTTTGCCCATTACATTTTTTTTTTTCCAGTAAGATACTGAAATAGCTTTTGCCATTGGTATTCAACAGCACCTGGTTCCCCAATCTGCAGTCACCAAAAACATTAACTAAAAGTGATTGTTTCGACAACTACCTTGTTATTGCCTGGACATGCTGAGGGTCAACAGATGAGGATCGTGACATGTGCTGGCACCTATTCCACCACATTTGGGCTAACATGGTTTGATGAATGCCAGAATTTCATCAGGCTTCAGCACAGCCATCCCACGAGATCCACTGCTGCGTGCCCTAAGGAAACACTGCTCATCCTCAAATACTGTGACAGATTGCGCACCTAAGCAGGGCATTCTTTTAGTCAGATAAGCACAGCATCAAAATAGAGCAATGAAAGTGCCTTTGTTAACATTTACAAATTTTGTGCATCAGATGTTTTCCAACCCGTTAACAACTCTGGATGTACGAACAGCTCATAAATATGACCTGCATTATGCATGCCTGTACATACGCATACATACAGGCACATGTGCATATATACCAATACATACCACATTTACCCTCCTCCCCTCTGTTCTAGTCTAAAAGTACCAAGCTCAACATCAAGTTCAACACATGCAGGTAACAAGGCACCAATTCACTTCAGATCACCAGTTATTACCTTGGTATCCAAACTAATGCTCAAATCCCCACAAGTCTCAGACATAACAAGTCTAACATTTAATGAAACTTACTGTCAAGTGCCAAAGCTCCCACAATCTGCTGCACTAGGAAGGGAATTCTCATACGCATATCTGTCTCTCCTGTTGTTTACCTATACTAGCTGTAAGCATTATTTTTTCGATGCAGCATTTGAACCTGTGTTTTCAGAACAGCAACAACAATCATAAACAACGGTGCCTCCAGTTCTTTTGTGGACAGTAAAGACAACCGCAACTTTCCCTCCCCCAGACATAAGCGGTTACTGACTTTTTCCACCTCCTGGAACTGCAATCCAATTGTTGGAGGCTACGTCCCGTAACCTACGCCTCTAAAACCGATGCTGCCAGTTGCAGCGTTTATCACCCCGAGCAAGCACAGGGCAGCGCTGCGCCCTGACTCAGTACGGTGTCCCATCAACGCAGCCACGTGAAAATAAGTAACAGCTACAGCTTCCTTGCAGCTCAGCCACCCCGCCGGGTGTCAGCACACCGCTGGAAGGAGCGAGCGGGGCCGAAGCCTCCG